>NC_053026.1:459501215-459633099 GCF_003073215.2 Triticum urartu | reverse complement strand
ACTTGGGGACTTGGTCATGTCTGAACCAGTCATGCCTCTTGATCGGCCTAAGGCCACAAAATCACTTGGGGGCTTGGTCGAACCCGAACCATGACCACACCATTTGGTCGGCATAAATGCCACAGAATCACTTGGGGACCTGGCTGACTAGAACCATAGTTACACCTAACGGGAGCTTGGTCATGTTTGGCCATGGTAACACCATTTGATCAGCTTAAATAAACCTTTTTTGGCAAACGTTTTTGTCGTTGCTTTTGCTTCACACTTTTCTTTGAAGGGTTTTTTTGCTTTTCATTGTGTTTTTTAAACCGACAAAGTTTTTTAACCAATCAATTGACGGAATACAGTTCACGTCAATCCGGAGACTATTTGTCCGGTTTGATCCTTGTTGTTAACATCCTCTTATGGAGTAACACGGTGTTTATTATAACCCGACACGGTTTACATGGTAACCAGCGTCATATATATATATACAGGAGCTGTTATCCCCTCCAACAGTGTGGGTTTGCAAAACTCCGCTTCAAGGTTGGCCAAGCCAACTTCACACTCAATGATGGCAGGTATTATGTATCTCAAAAATTTGATCATATACTTAAAATTTTGTTTTGGATGTTTTGATTTCATATATACAGACATCATATTCCGCCTGACGGTACAACCGCGGTGGCACTTGACGAATTTCTTATTTCAGAAAGTGTTTTGGAAAGTTCATTACCACAGGAAGAACAAGTTATGCACGAAGGCATATCAACATCAAAGGTATCAGCTAGCCTATTACAAGGCAACATGGTGCCCATAATAATATAATTGTTTTTCACAAAGGAGAGGCAATTTTAAAACCGGCTTCCGGTTCAAGCTTGGCCACCAGCCTGGCCTGATGGTTGTGGGTCATCCTGCGCTGCTTCAGCTTCCGTTTCTCTACCCAGTGGCTGGAAATCCACAGTTGTCCAGTCAATTCCCATTAATGCTTGAAAAACAGCTTCATCATGGATCAACAATGACGGGTCAATATCGGGAGCGTAAGTATGCTTACGGATTGGAGGGATCTGATTTTCCGATTCATGGATTGGTGCAGCTATTCGCTTGTTCTGACTGTCATATTGGGCTTGACAATGAGACAAGTCTGCTTCCTCGGCCAGTTGACAAGCTAGCGGACATACCTCCCGATTTATTGCTCGCAAATCTGCTTCACCAAATTCTGATCCGTCTTCCTTCAAGCTGGGATAGCCCTGAGCCGCTTCAATAGGATCAAAATCCGGCACCCAGGCTTTTGCCCGGATTAAGGCATTGATTGCACCGGTTCGAGCAGCAGATTTCTTCAGCTCTTCAACCCAGGCAGGAAGCACCGACAGTTTCATCAGAGTATCTTGAATCAAAGTGGGCGCCGGTTTGTTATGAGATGCGGTACAGATGATCCGTTGGGCACCAGTATACAATTGTTCAACCAATGTATAGGCGGCTTTCAATTTCTTCCGCACATCTGACCCCAAGTGACCAATGCGTGTCCCTGAAATACCATAAAGGGTTAATAAACTGGCGACTCTGTAAGAAGGCAGAGCCAATTCAGAAGGCAAGCTGGCTTACCAAAGATAGCAGTGGTCATCGCATGAACGTGCCGCTTTATGCTGGTCATTTCATCCATCACTGGTTTTAGTGCAGCCTCGGCATCTTCTGCTCGTTTGATCAAAGCGGACTTTTTAGTGGCCCAATCCGCCCGTTTCTTCTTGAAGTTCTCCTTAAGTTGTTCCATGGCGCTTAAAGCACTGGCCAATTCCTCTTTTGCTTTGGAGGTTTCAGCCTGTTGGGTTTTCAGGTTTTCTTGAAGATCGATGACTTGGTTTTCTTTCGTCTTCAGCTCCGCCTGCAGGCATACAGATATATGTTTCAACAAATCGGTAGAAGGATTCAAGTACCAACCACATAAAAAGTTATGCGCTTAGCACTTGGGGGCTAATGCATATTCGATCTTCATCTTTCAATTGTTTACAAAGTCCCAAGATCAATACAAGCATTCAACTTGGCACTTGGGGGCTAATGGCTATTTGATCATATATATTCTGATGCGGCAGTTTCAATTACTTAAAGTACCAGTTTAACTACGCTAAGTTGAACCGGCCCTTGGGGGCTACATCAGCAAATTTCAAAGCATCAAGATTTATATTATTAAGTCCCGGTTTGAAAGAATATTTCAAACCGGCCCTTGGGGGCTAGGAGAGTCAGCAAGAATGGAAGCATACAAGCAGGAAGGAGCATATGGAAGTTACCTCATATTTATCTTTCATCATATTAACCAGACCGGCTTCGTAATCACGGCTGGTATACAGCCGGTTCAGATAGCCGGAATGGATGTCTTGGGCGTTCAGAGCAGCGTAAGTCGTCAAATTAGCGTTCCACTTGCCTTTGCCAAAAGCAGCAAATTCTTCCTTGGCAGAATGTTTGGATAAAGCGACAGGATTGGTTGGCTCAGTATGGCCAGTGCCAGTAATGACAACCTCATCATCCTTGGTACCGCCGGTTTGCATTGGAGCTGTTGGCTTGTCAGTAGGTTTTGCTGGACCAGTGGATCTTTCAATCCGGATGGAACCTGTGGGCTGATGGATAGGACCTGAGGTATCAGTAGGTCTCTCTTCAGCAATAAGATCATAATCTGGCTGCGGTGGATCGTTGGGAATATCCCCAGGAATAGCCGCTTCAGCATTGGGTGTCTTGTCTGCTTCAAGAACGACATCTTCTTCGGCCTCTTTGTCCAGGCGGGCTTTCTTGCTTGGCCTAGGTTTGGCCCTGAGAAGAATAATAAAATAAAATACAATATATATTCTAAGGTGATGTACTGCAAACATCACAATAAGTATAGCTTACCCAAGCACCGTTTTAAGCGGTGGGAGCTGAGTAGCCGAGGACTCGCCAGAAGATGAGTGGGAAGTAACCTGGTAATCGGAGTCAGACGGATTAAGAGGTTGACGAAAGCAGCCCGCTTTTGGACAAGCACTGACAAGCAAATTAGAGACCTCTGAATGGCGTTTCCGAACCAGACTATTCGGTAAACTGGCGGAGGTAACTACCTGGCCGCTGTGCCGGGTTGTGCGACGAGCTTCGTGTTGTTCGATCTTCATAAGAAATTTAGGATCCAAATAAGCAAGAGGATGAGAAAATTTAACTTTCCGATTTGCCTGGTGGATTTTTTGTGAAGGCAAAGTTTCTGAATCGGAAGAGAGAATAATTACCTCTGCAACATCCGCGTGGCTGGCTTCGGCGTCATCCTGACAAATATCATCATCAATAAGACGTATGAAAAATAAACCAAGTGAGTCAAGCTCTACCTCAAAGTCCGGATTATCTACATCATCATCAGCGGCCGGATTAGAAGATGCAGTGGTTCTTTTCCTGTGAGCAGTCTTCTTCACAGCTTTAGTCTTTTGCCGGGTTGCTCTTTCCGGTTTGTCTGGTTTTTCTGGTTTCTCCTGCGGTAGTTTTTTGCTCCAAAACGAATCATTGCCCTGATTATGCAGACACTGATATTAAAAACAATGACCAGACATATCAATAACAGAAATCAGCAAATAGAAAAATCAAAGTCTTACAGCTGGCGGTTTGTTGGTGGCACAGAAGGGAAGCAGGCCGGTTCTAGCGCAGACGTGTTCCAGTTCATTCAGTATTTTATGCACAGCTTCTGTGATTTCTTCATCGGAGAGCTGGAATTTTGAATGTTGCAGTGGGTCATCAACGCTGTCAGTATACTCGCACATCAAACCGGAGCGCTGACTAAGGGGCAGTATGCTCTATGATATCCAACAGCGAGCGAGATCAACTCCTGTTAAACCGTTGGCCATAAAGGCTCTGAGCTTTGACAGCTGGGGAGCATATTTGCTTCTCTCCTGGGCAGTCAATCTTTGAGGAAAAGGGTGTGTATTGCTAAGCCGCTCCGGACGAAAGCCAGGCAAGGGATTCTCACCAGCAAGGGAGGTGTCTTTGCAGTAGAACCATGTCTGATTCCACTCCTTGGGGTGACTGTGCAGCTTGGCGTGAGGGTATGTGACCTCTTTCCTTTTCTGAATCACCACGCCACCCAACTCCGTATTGGAGCCGTCAGGAAACTCAGTACGGCGGTTTAGATGGAAAAGGTCTCTGAACAATTCCACTGTGGGCTCCTCTTGAAAGAATGCTTCACAGAGCACTTGGAAGTGACACATATTTGTAATAGAGTTGGGGCCAGTATCTTGTGGATGGAGCTGGAAATCGGCTAAAACATCCCGGTAAAATTTAGAACCGGGTGGCTTAAAGCCCCTGGGCTAAGTGATCTACGAAAACAACAACCTCTCCTTCTCGAGGTGTGGGAGGGCATTCTTTGCCAGGAGCCCTCCAATGGATGGTATCTTTGCTGCCTAAAGCGCCAATTAGGACTAAATCGTCCAGTTCAGCCTCTGTGACGCGAGAAGGAACCCAATTGCACTCATACACTTGCTTGGCCATGATGGAATCTACAAGGTAGAAGATCCCAGTTCAAAAATGCATTTGATCAAGATACATTGGTATGGGCACTGTTAAACCGGAGACAGAACTATCTGAACCGGAGTTTTATGAAGCAACAAGCATCTGGCGGTTCAATAAGGGGACTAATGGCATATACCGTTTTGGAAAAAATTTCTATAAGGTTAAACCGCCTGATCTAAGCATTGTGGATGGACAAGTACGCAGAAACAGGTTTCACAAGATTTCCTTATAACATTGGATCTGAAGCAAGTTCAGAAAAAGAGATAAATACTTAGAGGTTCAAAGGAGCAGTACCGAACCAATGAGCAAAACGTTCATATAGATCTATGGTTTGAGATGCATAAGTGAAGGCGAAGGTCAAACAACTATCATTGCACAGAGCTAAGATTTGCGGATTCATCTAAAGATCTATCGTATGAGCAAGAGGCAGACGATGAACACTGAAGAACTGCGAAACCCTAGGTCAGATCTGCGGGGGAAAGGATAGAAGATTTACCGGAGCGGAAGAAGATGCAGAAGATTGCCGCGATGTTCTGGTGCGCTCAGGTTGATGCAGCGGCCAAGGATGAGGCAGAGGTCGACGGCGGCGGCGGAGCTCCGAGGCTGGCGACGCGAGGAAGACGAAGAAGGCACGGAAGGAGAAAAGAAATGACCCTTTGGTCCTATTTATAAGGCGAAAGAACATGAGTCAGGCGCGACAATCAAGGGGCCACAAAACGGAGCTCTCGCCTCGATTTCCGCCGATCTATTAAACAAAGAAGCATAATGGATAGCCTCGTTATGACAGGTGACGTCACTCCGGTTTACAGCAATCAGAGAAGATGACATCATGGCGGTTTACCAATTTATAAGAAGAAGTTGAAGATGAAGCTTTTATTAAAGAATTGACATGAACCCGTTCAAATAATCAATCTGGGGCCTAATGTTGGGGATATTACTACTGGGCATAAAACGGCCTATCTGGGCCGGGTTAACTTCGTCAGTAGTTAAGTATGTTAAAGCCCAAGAAGACAGAGGAAGGCTCAAGGCCCATGGTCGGTTCAAGGCCTGTAGCCGTAAACCGGCGTTAGTAGTTAACTTGTATTGTAAGTTAGGAATAAATAGAGACCAAACCGGACACATCTATGAGCCGGTATTGGGACTCCGTAAGCCGACGGGAGTCACCAGTGTATATAAGGGGACGACCCGGCGGCGGTTCAAGAACAACAGACAACAACTCGAGACATAGGCGAAGCTTGTTTGCTCCCTAGTCATCGAAACCCCATCAATTCCATCACAACTAGACGTAGGCTTTTACCTTCATCGAAGGGGCCGAACTAGTATAAACTCTCTTGCGTCGTTGTGTCCGCTTTAACCCCTTCAAGCTAACCCATCCCGATGGCTCCACGACTAAGTCCTTTCTCTAGGACATCTGCCGTGACAAAACCACGACAGAAGGTGATGGAGATGTTGGTGAAGATGGCGGAGGTGTTGGTGTAGATCGCGGTGATGATGATGATGGCCACAGCAGCGTTCTGGCGCCATCGGAAGAGAAGGGGAGAGGGGGCCTGTCGGTGTCAAAACCGGTGGATCTCGGGTAGGGGGTCCCGAACTATGCGTCTATGCCGGATGGTAACAGGAGGCAAGGGACACGAAGTTTTACCCAGGTTTGGGCCCTCTTGATGGAGGTAAAACCCTACGTCCTGGTTGATTAATATTGATGATATGGGTGTTACAAGAGTAGATCTACCACAAGATCAAAGACGCTAAACCCTAGAAGCTAGCCTATGGTATGATTGTATGTTGTCCTACGGACTAAAACCCTTCGGTTTATATAGACATCGGAGAGGGTTAGGGTTACACAAGGTCGGTTACAAAGGAGAAGATATCCATATACGTGTTGCCTAGCTTGCCTTCCACGCCAAGTAGAGTCCCATCCGGACATGAGACGAAGTCTTCAATCTTGTATCTTCATAGTCTAACAGCCCGACCAATGGAGATAGTTCGGCTATCCGGAGACCCCCTAATCCAGGACTCCCTCAGTAGCCCCCGAACCAGGCTTTAATGACGACGAGTCCGGCAAGCAGTGTTATCTTCAGCATTGCAAGGCGGGCTCCTCTCCAAATTCCGTGTACCTGTTGAAATAATGTCCGGTTTCTCGTGACGGTTTGTACTCCTTGGCTTATGCGCCCAATAATGGCCACTTTCCACGTGTCGAGCGAATGTGAAGAGCCAGGGTGTTTTCACATTTACCGCCTAGCTATGTAAATGAGCCGCCTATTTAAAAAGACGAGGATTCAAATCCAAATCACATCATCCTCCCTTGCCGAGTCTTCATCGGAGCGCACCCGATAGAGATCCATTCCACCATGGCCGGTCGACGCAGCTCCTCCTCTCACACCCCCAGTTCCAAGCCTGGAGATTGGGAGAGATGTTCCATCCCGCACAGCAAATTGGTAATGCTTCAGTCCAAGGGATTTCTTCCCCCAGCGTACCTGGTCCCGGTTCGAGCCGGGCTTGCCACCTATAATGGCGGAGAGCAAGCGGAGAGCTGTCCCAATCCCTCTAAGGGAGAGCGGGTATGCCTTGTCCCTTATCTGGTAAGAGGGCTCGGATTTCCAATTCATCCGTTTCTTCGGGGGCTTCTGGAGTTCTATGGCCTCCAGCTACACAACCTCACGCCTGCCTCCCTGCTGCATATCGCGGGATTCATAGCCCTTTGCGAGTTATTTTTGGGCTGTGAGGCTCATTTTGCTTTGTGGAAGAAGCTATTCTGCCTTGTGCCCCGTTCTAAGAAGGGATCAATATATCAAGTGGGCGGAGCCGAAGTGTGGCGTATTGCCGGGACCGGATACCTGTCCGGGACTCCGAAGAAGACGTCCGAAGACTGGCCTTCAGAATGGTTTTATATAGAAGATGTCCCCCTTCCGGACCCTATTCGGATGGGCCTTCCTGAGTTCGACAATGCCCCTTTGAAGAAGCACTGGAGCTGGCGCCCGCGGAGCTCCCTGGAGGAAGACGACAGGGACATTCTTTATCTGATGAGCTGGATAAGTTCTTTAGCTCGATCCGGATTGACCATGATCGAGGTTATGGCTATATGCATTATGCGGGGTTGCAGCCGCTCTAGTATAGAGGCCACCCCATGTGGGATTTCAACGGGGAGGATGACGCCACCCGCCACGGCCGCAAAGGGCCGGGATCGGCTACTGATCTAATAAAGATCTTGTCCACTTTGTACAAGGGAGAAGAGGAGGAATTCCATCGTGTCAACCCGCCGGGCGGATTCTCCATGTACAATCCTTCGAGCTGGGTAAGCGGAGACTTTTTTCTCGCCCATCCGTTTCGTATTCCCGTAGTTTAAGTATTCATTCTAGCGATTTCATCGCAGGAGCTGCGCCAAGCAGTAAAGGAGATAAAAAGCCCTCCTCCACAGCCTGAGGACCCTGGACGGTCCCTTGACCCGGCTTCTCAGGAGGATCCGGACATATCCGTGGAGCTGAGTGACGGGGTATTTTACCAAGGGAGTAATGACAATACCTTGGTAGCCATTACGGCCGATTACCCTGGGCTAGTTCCAGCCTCACAGGTGACTGAGACCGAAGTCCCAGTACTTAAAAGGGGATCCATCCTTGTGCTCCTTTTCTATTGCCGTATAACAGCCGTGTTTTGCAGGGGAGGTCCTCGGGGCAGAAGGCCGAGCCCGTGGCAACTAGCCAACAAGGGGCCGCTAGGCTAGGCGGGCTGAAAAGATCCACAGTCCGGATTGAGGTGCCGGCGCAGCGGTCTGGTGCGCCGTCTTTATTACAAGACATTATTTATAGAGGCATACTAACGCCCATGCCTACTTTTCAGGAAAAATAGCGCTCGCCGGACTATACCCGGAGAGGCTACCAATCGCGCCTCCACAAGCCAGGCTCCAAGGCCGGACTCATAGGTGGAAACGAGTACAAGGCGTGCGCCTGGTGCTCCTCCGACAAAGGATACGGATAGACTGTCCGCCACCCATTCCGAGGTAGAAAGTGCCATGAACCACAAGCGTCGCCGGACTGTTCTTCGTGACGCTTGTTTCTCCCTAGAGGCATTGGATGCCTTCAACTCGGGAGACAAGCACCTCCGTGCCGCTCAAAATGGTCTAGCCAGAGCCACAAGCAGTATGTAAAAGACATACGGGTGAGAAAATTTGATGATTATATATATCAGTAGCCCCTGAGACTTGAAACAGTTAGGATAACTGATTTAAGGATCATTTGTTATGTAGGTTCTTACAGAAAAGAATACTCAACTGTCCCAGGAGCTGGAAGAGTGCAAAGCCCAACTTCACGCTGCACTGGCCGCAGCAGGGGAGCCCAAAGAGACCCCCTCTGGTAACATATCCGTCAAATGATAAGTATCATATTAGAATGCGGCTTTATATGCAGATCTGACGATAAAATTGCAGATGACGTTGGAGTGAATCCGGATAAGCAACAGCTCATACGCCAGCAGAAGGCTGGTGAGAGCGTGCTTACAAGGGTGAGGCAGGAGAAGAATGATCTCCAAGATGCCAACACCAAGCTGGGTGTGGAACTAAAAGATGTTTGTGCCCAACTGTCGGACTCTGTTAAGGAGAATCGACGGCTTCGATGCGGCATAGTTAGTAAGTGCTTGAACGAACTTTGAAAAAGAGTTCGGCAAGGAAGCTGGCTGACAGAGTTATGTCTGTAGGTATGTTAACAGGTCGTCCTGCCGAGGAGATGCCTAGTTCGACAGGTGATCTTCTTCCCGAGCTCACACAGTTGCACAAACGAGTTTGGCAGGTGATGCAAGGCATTGCCCAGGCCTTGTGGCCGTCCATCTCCATACCCGAAGGCCTTGGAGAGCTTGCAGAAAATCTGAAGGGAGCACGGCGGCGCTTCCGATTATGGAAGATATCGGCCTGCCGTCAAGGCGCCAGGGAATCTTGGGCGATGGTGAAGACACAGTACACGAAGGCTGACCCGAACCACATGGCCGAAGTCGGACCTGTGGGGCCTGATGGCAAGGAGATCCTTGTGAATTTAGTGTACGGCCAAGTAGAATTGGCCGCAAAGTATTCCCAACAGGACTGTAGACTAGACAGCCTATTGGATGGCATTGAAGAGGAATTCAACCAGTCAAATTGACTATGTAATTGTAAAGTGACATATATGATGCCTTCTAGCCGGATTGTAGATCGTTTGTCGTGGCGGACCTTTTCGCTTCAACCTCGGGACCCGACAGTCCAGAGTGTATCCGAATACCCTCTCGGTTATATAAGAACCGGTGCATGCGTGGAGACTAGGCGTAGGGGTCATTAGTGCTTTATCAGACAAGTGCCCAACTAGTTATGTTATATTACATGGATAGTAAGAAACATCTTCCAGAGAGAATAGTTCCGTTAAGGGTTCCTTTCCCTGGGTAGGCATGCCCTAAAGTGCATGTCCGGACTATGACAAGAAGCGCAGTGAAAACGTCTGGGGGCAGATATGGATAATAAATAAAAGTCATCTTTTGTTCACCGACCGAATATTCTCTTAAGAACGCTAGCTTTCGGCTTCACCCAGTCTGAGGTACACGTCTGGCTGACCCGGCGGTAACAATCGCAGAGGTGCTCCCCTTATGCCCTAGCCAAATTAACGAGAACGTAGGGCATAAATACAAGAGCCAGGCAACCCAGCTTGGCCAAAACTTAAGTCATATCGATGCATATAATGGTGAAAAAAGGTACATGCGGAAGTATAACACATGTGTTGGGCGTGGGGCCCAGGTAAATAATTTAAGCTTCTATGAGACAAGCCCCCAGGTATGAAGAGTGCAGCTAGCGCATCCGTGATGTATGAGTGAGGCACAAGGTGACCCTTGAAGTCCTAGGGAAATAAAAATAAAGAAAGGGAAACAAGACAGATGATGCATATGCAGAAAATGGACGAAGGGAGGGGACTAACATAAAGTCCGGAGCTAGGCGTAGAATCTTCGGAGCCTGGCTGCGTTCCATGGGTTCGGCTCGAGTCGACTGGTCGATGCATCCCGCAGTAGGTACGCTCCACCGGTCAGAACTTGGTCGATAATGAAGGGACCTTCCCATTTGGGCTCGAGCTTGTTCTTTTTCTTATCCGGCAGCCTTAGAACTAGTTCGCCAATGTTAAAGTTTTGGCCCGTACTTCTCTGCTTTGGTATCTGCGAGCCTGTTGCTGGTAAAATGAGGAACGGGCTTTGGCTACGTCGCGCTCTTCCTCCGATGTATCCAGACCGTCCTGCCGATCGAGCTCGGCTTCTCTTTATTCGTACATGCGCACTCGAGGTGAGTCGTGAATTAAGTCACAGGGCAGGACTGCCTCTGCACCGTACACCATAAAAAATGGTGTATATCCGGTACTATGATACGGCGTGGTACGCAGTCCCCAGAGTACGGAGTCGAGCTCCTCTACCTAGTGCGTATCGGACTCCATTAAGGAGCGCACTAATCGGGGTTTAATGTCGCTCATTATAAGACCATTTGCTCGTTCGACTTGACCGTTGGTTTGTGGGTGATAGACTGAAGCGTAATCAAGCTTGATGCCCATTTTGCTGCACCAGAGTTTTACCTCGTCGGCCGTGAGGTTCATGTCGTTATCAGTGATGATGCTGTGGGGGACGCTGTAACGGTGTACGACCCCGGATATGAAATCTATAATCGGTCTGGATTCGGCTGTTTTTACCGGTTTAGCCTCTATCCATTTGGTGAATTTATCCACCATGACCAATAAGTATTTTTTTCTTGTGGGTCCCCCCTTTAAGGGGTCCGACCATGTCAAGCCCCCAAACCGCGAAGGGCCATGTAATGGGGATCGTTTGGAGGGCGGTGGGTGGCATGTGGCTTTGATTTGCAAAGAGCTGGCAACCGGTGCAATGTTGGACCAAGTCCTGTGCATCTGCCCGGGCCGTTGGCCAATAAAATCCTGTGCGGAAGGCCTTGCTTCCAAGAGCCCGGGCTGCAGCGTGATGGCCGCCGAGTCCGTCGTGAATTTCTGCCAAAAGATTCCGCCCTTCCTCTTCGGAGATGCACCTTTGAAGAACTCCGGTAGCGCTTTTTTTGTACTATTCTCCCTCGTGGACCCTGTAGGCTTTGGATCGCCGCACTATGCATCGTGCCTCATTTTTGTCCTCCGGAAGTTCCTGCCTAATTAGGTAGGCTAGGAATGGTTCTGTCCACGGGGCAATGATGGCCATTATTTCGTGGGCTGATTGTGTTATTTCGGTGGCGGAGCCTCCGATTGTGTCAGAGAGTTCGGTATCGGGTATTTTGGCTGGGTCCGGACTATTGTTACCGGTGTCCCCTTCCCATGCTATGGATGGCTTGAAAAGCCTTTCCAGAAAAATGTTGGGAGGGACCGCGTCATGTTTTGCGCCAATGCAGGCGAGGATATCCGCCGCCTGATTGTTTTCCCGAGCCACATGGTGAAATTCGATCCCCTCGAACTGGGCTGACATTTTTAGGACGGCATTGCGATAAGCGGCCATTTTTGGATCCTTGGCATCAAAGTCTCCATTTATTTGGGATATTGCAAGGTTTGAATCCCCGCGCACCTCTAGGCGTTGGATGCCCATGGATACTGCCATCTGGAGACCATGTAGAAGGGCCTCATATTCGACTGCATTGTTGGAGTCCGTATACATTATCTGCAGTACATATTGAACGGTTTCTCCTGTTGGGGACATCAAAACGACGCCAGTCCCCAGACCAGCCAACATTTTGGAGGCATCGAAGTGCATGATCCAGTTTGAATATGTGCCGTACTCTTTAGGGAGTTCGGCTTCCGTCCATTCAGTGACAAAGTCAGCCAAAACTTGCGATTTAATAGCTCGTCGTGGCTTGTAAGTTATGTCGAACGGGAGGAGCTCAATGGCCCATTTGGCAATCCGACCCGTCGCGTCACGGTTGTTTATAATATTGTTAAGTGGTACTTCCGAGGCTACCGTTATCAAACACTCTTGAAAGTAGTGTCGCAGCTTCCGGGATGCCATAAATACCGTGTACGCTATCTTTTGATAATGCGGGTACCGCGATTTGCATGGAGTAAGGACAGTGGACACGTAGTAAACTGGCTTTTGAATGGGAAATTTGTGTCCATCCACTTCTCGCTCGACGACAAGCACTGCGCTTACTACTTGATGAGTTGCGGCAATGTATAATAGAATCTGTTCGCCAATGTTTGGCGCGGGCAGGACTGGGTTTGTTGCCAATATGGCTTTTATTTTGTTGAGTCCGGCCGTGGCGGCGTCCGTCCACTCGAAGTGTTCGGTGCGCCGGAGGAGGCGATAAAGGGGTAATGCCTTTTCTCCCAAGCGGGAGATAAAGCGGCTTAGAGCCGCCACACATCCAGTTAGTTGTTGTATATGTTTGAGGTCTGTTGGGGTAGCCAACTGTGACAATGCTCGGATTTTGGACGGATTAGCTTCAATACCTCTACTGGAGACAATGAATCCCAGGAGCTTTCCTGCTGGTACGCCGAAGACGCATTTTTCCGGATTGAGCTTGATGTCATATGTTCGGAGGTTGTCGAATGTGAGCCTCAAGTCGTCTACTAGAGTTTTGACATGCTTGGTTTTAACGACTACGTCATCCACGTATGCCTCCACTGTTTTGCCGATCTGGTTTGCTAGGCATGTCTCAATCATGCGCTGATATGTTGCACCGGCATTTTTTAGCCCGAAGGGCATTGTGTTGAAGCAGGATGGGCCGTATGGTGTGATGAATGCCGTTGCGGCTTGGTCTGGCTCTGCCATTTTGATTTGGTGGTAGCCGGAGTATGCATCGAGGAAACACAATGAATCGTGTCCTGCGGTAGCATCGATGATTTGATCGATGCGGGGGAGGGGGAAGGGATCCTTTGGGCAGGCCTTGTTAAGGTCCTTAAAATCGACGCACAAGTGCCAGGATTTGTCCTTCTTTGGTACCATCACCAGGTTTGCTAGCCAGTCCAGATGTTTTATGTCTCTGATGAATCCGGCCTCCAATAGCTTGGCTAGTTCCTCTCCCATGGCTTGTCTTTTAGGCTCGGAGAAACGTCGAAGAGCCTGCTTGACTGGCTTGAAACCTTTTAGGATATTTAGGATGTGTTCAGCCAACCTGCGTGGGATTCCTGGCATGTCTGAAGGGTGCCAGGAAAAAATGTCCCAGTTCTCACGTAGGAACTCTCGTAGTGCGGCGTCGACATCAGGGTTTAATTGTGCCCCGATGGAAGCTGTTTTTGTGGGGTCCGTTGGATGGACTTGGAATTTGACTATTTTGTCCGCCGGCTTAAAGGAGGTGGACTTGGATCTTTTATCGAGTATCACGTTGTCCCTGTTCACCATGGAGCGCAGCGCAATTAGTTCTTCGGCCGCTAGGGCTTCAGATAGTGCCTCAAGGGCCAGTGCAGCTGTCTTATTTTCGGCGTGGAGTGCTATGTCCGGATCACTAGCAAGAGTGATGATTCCGTTGGGCCCGGGCATTTTGAGCTTCATGTACCCGTAATGAGGTATGGCTTGGAAGATTGTAAACGCCTCCCGCCCTAACAGAGCGTGGTATCCGCTGCTGAACGGGGCCACTTGGAATGTAATTTCTTCGGACCTATAATTATCCGGCGTGCCGAATACCACGTCTAGTGTGATTTTTCCAGTGCAGCGTGCTTCCCGACTGGGGATGATTCCTCTAAAGGTTGTGCTGCTTTGCTTAATGCGGCTCCAGTCTATTTCCATCTTTTGAAGAGTTTCCTCATAGATGAGTTTTAATCCGCTGCCGCCGTCCATGAGTACCTTGGTCAGTCGAAAGCCGTCCACGATTGGACTGAGGACCAGTGCGACTGGTACTCGGGCTGTTCGGAATTTAGGTTCGTCACTGGCATTGAAGGTAATAGCCGTGTCACTCCAATGATTTGTTTCTGCTATGTGGCAGATTTTGGACATGCTGTGGAGTGTTCGCTTCCGTCTATTATTTGACGCGAAGGTCTCAAAGACCGTTAAGACCGTATTGTTGTCCTCGGGTGGTGCTTTGTGGTTTTTGGGAGGAGTAGATCCTCACCACTTTTGGCCACCTGCCGGAGTATCCAGCATGCTCGAAGGCTGTGCGTTGGTATCGCATCCGCTGTACTATGAATTTTGCAGGGTCTGTTGAGCCATCCCTCCAGTACGGTTCCTTGCCACGTATAGGGCTTTTGCTTTTTGGTAGTTAACCCAGGTGTATTGTGATAATGCACCCTTTTATTTCGGACTGGGTTTGTATTCAGGGCCAGATTATCCCACAATTTTATTTCGGTTTTCCAGGCGCTTTCCATCGCACAGTACTTTCGCACTATGGACACCAAGTCGGCAAAGCGTGTAATTTCGTGACGACTTATGGCGTTGAGGATTCCCTTGTCCGTGCAATTATTGCAGAAGAATGAAATTGCATCTTCCTCGCGGCAGTCCTTTATCCTGTTTTTGACCAGGAGGAATCTGGCCCAGTAATGGTGTACTGTTTCTTCGGGCTCTTGCCTAATTTGGGATAGATCGCGTATGTTTGGGTGGGTGGGTGGAATTGAATCCGAATCCTCACCCGATCTGAGGCTCAGTGGCCAAGGAGTTTCCGAACTCGAAAGCTTGGATTCTTGGACGTTTTCCGGTAAATCTACCCCGCTGCCTGTGTTGGGGAACGTAGCAGAATTTAAAATTTTCTACGCATCACCAAGATCAATCTATGGAGTCATCTAGCAATGAGGGAAAGGAGAGTGCATCTACATACCCTTGTAGATCGCGCGCGGAAGCGTTCAAGAGAACGGGGTTGATGGAGTCATACTCGTCGTGATCCAAATCACCGATGACCTAGCGCCGAACGGACGGCACCTCCGCGTTCAACACACGTACGGTTGGGAAGACATCTCCTCCAACTTGATCCAGCAAGGGGGAAGGAGAAGTCGATGAAGATCCATCAGCACGACGTCGTGGTGGTGGAAGCAATGGTGATCTCGGCAGGGCTTCGCCAAGCTCAGGGAGAGGGAGGAGTGTCAAGGGAGGGAGAGGGAGGCGCCAGGGGCTAGGGTGCAGCTGCCCTCCCTCCCCCCACTATTTATAGGACCCCTAGGGGGGGCGCCGACCCTAGGAGATGCCATCTCCAAGGGGGAGCGGCGGCCAAGGGGGGTGGAGTGCCCCCCAAGGCAAGTGGGGCGCCCCCCACCCCTAGGGTTTCCAACCCTAGGCGCAGGGGAAGGCCCAAGGGGGGCGCACCAGCCCACTAGGGGCTAGTTCCCCTCCCACTTCAGCCCATGGGGCCCTCCGGGATAGGTGGCCCCACCCGGTGGACCCCCGGGACCCTTCTGGTGGTCCCGTTACAATACCGATTACCCCCGAAACTTTCCCGATGGCCGAAACTTGACTTCCTATATATAAATATTCACCTCCGGACCATTCCAGAACTCCTCGTGACGTCCGGGATCACATCCGGGACTCCGAACAACTTTCGGGTTACCATATACTAATATCTCAACAACCCTAGTGTCACCGAACCTTAAGTGTGTAGACCCTACGGGTTCGGGGGACATGCAGACATGACCGAGACGACTCTCCGGTCAATAACCAGCAGCGGGATCTGGATACACATGTTGGATCCCACATGCTCCTCGATGATCTCATCGGATGAACCACGATGTTGAGGATTCAATCAATCCCGTATACAATTCCCTTTGTCAATCGGTACGTTACTAGCCCGAGACTCGATCGTCGGTATCCCAATACCTCGTTAAATCTCATTACCGGCAAGTCGCTTTACTCGTACCGTAATGCATGATCCCGTGATCAACCACTTGGTCACATTGAGCTCATTATGATGATGCATTATCGAGTGGGCCCAGAGATACCTCTCCGTCATACACAGTGACAAATCCCAGTCTCGATTCGTGCGAACCCAACAGACACTTTCAGAGATACCTGTAGTGTACCTTTATAGTCACCCAGTTACGTTGTGACGTTTGGCACACCCAAAGCACTCCTACGGTATCCGGGAGTTGCACAATCTCATGGTCTAAGGAAATGATACTTGACATTCGGAAAAGCTCTAGCTAACGAACTACACGATCTTTGAGCTATGCTTAGGATTGGGTCTTGTCCATCACATCATTCTCCTAATGATGTGATCCCGTTATCAATGACATCCAATGTCCATAGTCAGGAAACCATGACTATCTTTTGATCAACGAGCTAGTTAACTAGAGGCTCACTAGGGACGTGTTGTGGTCTATGTATTCACAAATGTATTACGATTTCCGGATAACACAATTATAGCATGAACAATAGACAATTATCTTGAACAAAGAAATATAATAATAACCATTTTATTATTGCCTCTAGGGCATATTTCCAACAGTCTCCCACTTGCACTAGAGTCAAATGTCTAGTTACATTGTGGTGAATCGAACACCCATGCAGTTCTGGTGTTGATCATGTTTTGCTCTAGGGAGAGGTTTAGTTAACGGATCTGCCACATTCAGGTCCGTATGTACTTTACAAATATATATGTCTCCATTTTGAACACTTTCACGAATGGAGTTGAAGCGACGCTTGATATGCCTGGTCTTCCTGTGAAACCTGGGCTCCTTGGCAAGGGCAATAGCTCCAGTGTTGTCACAGAAGAGAGTCATCGGGCCCGACGCATTGGGTATGACTCTGTCGGTGTACTAGAGTAGGGGTACCCTTGTACCCCGAACTTGTGCACGGGCAGTTGCAGCGTCCCTCGGCAAGGCCTGCCAGGTCACCGCCAAGATTCCTTGTGGTCCCTCTGAAGACCATTCAAGAACAAAATACTCAAGACAAGACCCCGGCAAGAGGAGCTTGCCGGGAAAAAAGCAAGACCTCGACAAGAGGAGCTTGCCGGGAAGGCCATCAGAAGCGTCCCAAGACCCCGGCAAGAGGCGCTTGCCGGGAAGGCCGTCCGAGGCATTCCAAGGAACTTGCCGTGGCGCGCTCCGCGCCCCGACAAGGCCCGGTGAGCGACAAGCTCTCGGAAGCGACAAGTCGATAGCCGCGGCAAGGCGCTTGCCACGGCAAGCCCCCACTGCACACCCGCGCTCCAGCACATCCACCCACGTGTCGCTCCGGGGCCCCTCCCGAGCGCACGTGGCAGGAGGCTGTGCAGCTAGGGGCCTGCGGTGGCACGAAGGAGCTGACAAGACAACCACCGTGGCAAGACGGAGGCATCCCTAGCGGTCCCTTTCGGTGCTGTCTAGGCGACACAGACGGGCATTTAATGCCCTTGTCCCCTGCCGTCAGGGTTAGGTATGATAACACTGTAGCAGCTAGCTGTGCCTACTACAGCACCTAGCTGTGCCTACCCATGGCACCCTTTCCACTTTTGCCCTTGGCCCCCGTTGCTCTATGTCGGTAACCCCTTGAGTATAAAAGGAGGCCCGTGTGCAACGTAGAGGGGGTCGGCCACCTCGAGAGCCCTCGCGAGGTTTGGCATTTCCACACTCACGCTCGCCCTCGCTCGCGGGCGAGAGATCAATACCAATCCACAAAGCAGGAGTAGGGTTTTACGCATCCTTGCGGCCCGAACCTGGGTAAATCGTTCGTGTGCTCCACCTCGACTTACCCCTCGCGCGATCAACCGCCCGCTTGCTCCGCCTCGATCTGCTCTTTGCGCCACCTCCGCCCCCCGCCGAACCAAAAGGGACCCGGTTCGTCGGTCCCATAGGTGCCCGTGGATCAGGAACCCCGGCATCTCTGGCGCGCCAGGTAGGGGGCGTCGAAGTGGTGTGAATTAGATCCGGCATTCTTGCGGGCTAGATCTTCATCTTCTTCATCGATCTTCACCATCTTCATCAACATGCCGCCGAAGAAGAAAGTCTCGGAGGCAGCTGCTCCGTCCGCGCCGAGCCACCCACCGCAGGAGCAAACGGACGGTGGGGCAGGCGCCGGCGGAAGGGCACGCATCGACGAGGGAACTCTTGGTGCTGCCAGGTCCCAGGGCAAGGCTGCGCTTCCCATCGGCGGCGTGGCCGGCTCCCACAACGACCGGGCGCACTCCAAGACCTCGGCGTCCGTGCATGCGCCGCGCCCCTCTTAGGAGGCGCGGGACCGGCAGCGTCATGCTACCCACGGTACCATGCGCCCGCTGGATCAAGATCGAGCTGGTGGATCCCGGAGCGCCCAGGACCACCATGCGCGTCAACAAGCTGGCGCGAGCGAGACACGGTCGCCTGGACGGGATACTGCTCCTTCTAACATGGTTAGGAGTCCGAGCGTGTCCCGCTCCTCGCACCGTTTGCTACCGCAGACCGCCACCGCAGCGGAAGCTCTGGCACGAGCTCAGCTGCTCCTAGGCTACCCTCCGGCGGCGGACAAGATCGACGACTGGAGGGCCACTATCCAGAGTCTCATCGGCTTTGCCAACGGCGACACTCCTCGACAGCCGAGCACGTTGCAGCCGCAGCGAGTCAGCCAGGCGCAAACCGGTGGAGATAAGACTGGTGGGGGTGCAACTACTGTGCACTCCCCACCCCGAAGGCCAAGATCGCCGACCCGCCGGATCCGCCACGACAGCGACTCCACCGCGTCGTCGGATCCGCGAGCTCGTCGCGACCAACGACAAGTTCTTCAAGAACGGCAGCGGGAAGACGCTCGTACACGCATCGAGCGCCGGAGAGAAGCGCGACGTCAGTCAGACCAGTGCGCTAGGCCCTCTGTCAACATGCATGCACCAGGGGAACCAGGCGACTGCCGTACCCGGTAGGTTGCCCTGCATTCACTCGTGAGCTGCGGCAAGTCCAGTGGCCCAGTACGAAGAACTTCAAGCCCGACGTACCAGAGAAGTACGATGGCAAGTTGCATCCGTCGGAGTTCCTCAGCATCTACACCATCGCGGTGCAGGCTGCTGGGGGGCGAGACGACAAGGTCCTTGCCAACTACTTCCCGCTGGTACTCAAGCCCAACGTCAGGTCCTGGCTCATGCACTTGCCGGACAACTCCATATCCTCCTGGGCTGAGCTATGCCATCAGTTTGTTGGTGCCTTCACAGGCGGCCACAAACCTCATGGCCAAGAGAGCGATCTTCATCTGCTCGTCCAGAAGGAAGGAGAGCCCCTGCGCCAGTATACCCAGAGGTTCAGCCGTGTACACCACAACATCCCAAACATCCACCCTGCCGCGGTAATCAGCGCGTTCCATCAGAACGTGCGTAACCGCAAGATGCGGGAGGAGCTGGCGATGTGCAAGATTCGGGACGTCAGCGAGCTTTATGCCCTGGCCGACAGATGTGCACGCGCTGAGGAGGGGAGGAAATTCCCCGGGGAAAGCACTAGAGCAGGGGGATCTGACAGTGAGGATGCCGCCCCGGCAAAGAGAAGCCGGCGGCGCAACAACAGGAAGAAGCAGAACAACGAGGTGCTGGTCGTTGAGAAGTCCGGCAATGAAGGTGATGCCACGAAGGCTACAGTTGGTAGCTCCGGCAAGGAAGTTGCCGCGTGCACCAACTGTCAGGCTGTGGCGGTCGCCGACAAGCGGGACGGCTCCGGCAAGAGGTTCTGCAAGATTCACCGCACCAAGGGCCATGACCTCCAGAACTGCAAGAAGGTCGAGCAGCTCGTCCAGCAACAGAGGGCTGAGTACGAGCGGCGCGACAAAGAGAGAGCCCAAGGGGGCGCCGAGACACCTGGCCAGAAGCGCACCGGCCAGGAAGGACGCCGCGGCAAGGCCAAGCAGCGGCAAGGAGACAGACCTCCCCGCGGTCGCGACAACGACGACGACGACGGCGAGGATGAAGACATGGATGACGTTGAGACCAGTGAGCAGGAATTTCAGAAAGCCATAGAGGTCTTGTGCGTTGACGGGGGTGCTTCCCTGCATACCTCGCACCGCCAACTCAAACAGTGGGTGCGGGAAGTCAATGCAGCGGAGCCACCCATTGAATCGCGCAAGCTTCTGAAGTGGTCCAGCACGCCTATCATCTTTGACATTGAGGATCACCCTGATCGCACAACCGCGGTCGGGTGTCTGCCAATGTTGGTTTCACCAACCATCTGCAACCTCAAGGTCACCAAGATGCTAGTCGACGGCGGGGCCGGCTTAAACCTGATCTCCTCCGTTGTGCTCCGAAAACTCCAGATCCCTGACGGCGAGCTCAAAGAGACCGGCACATTCCAAGGAATCAACCCGGGAAGGAGCAAGCCGAAGGGGAAAGTCACGCTGCCGGTAACATTCGGCAGCGAGTTAAACTTCAGGACTGAGAGGGTCACGTTCGAGGTTGCCGATATCCCGTTGCCTTACAATGGGATAATTGGCCGTCAAGCGCTCGCCAAGTTCATGGCGGCCTCTCACTATGCGTATAACATGCTGAAGATGCCAGGCCCGATAAGCGTCATTTCTGTCCCTGGCGACAAGAAGGACGCTCTTATCTGTGCCGACGAGATCTACCGAGAAGCAGCAGCCACGGCAGACCGCGATCCGCTTGCCGCTGAAGCTCCCGGGACCAAGAAGACCAAGTCCGGCAGGAACTCTGGTGCCCACTCCGGCAAGCGCACCTCTTCGGAGTGCTGCGCTGCCGTCGAGGACGCGCCATCGAGCTCCACCGGCAAGAAGACCAAGTCCGGCAGGGACTCTGGTGCCTACTCCGGCGCGCGCACCTCTTTGGAGTGCTGCGCTGCCGTCCAGGACGCGCCATCGAGCTCCACCGGCAAGAAGACCGAGCCCGGCAAAAGCTCTGGTGCCTACTCCGGCGCGCGCACCTCTTCGGAGTGCTGCGCTGCCGTCGAGGACGCGCCATCGAGCTCCACCGGCAAGAAGACCGAGTCCGGCAAAAGCTCTGGTGCCCACTCTGGCAAGCGCGCCTCTTCGGAGTGCTGCGCTGCCGTCGAGGACGCACCATCGAGCTCCGCCGGCGAACACAAGAAGACGATGGCGGCTCCGCCAGAGACGAAGAAGGTGTCCGCCAAAGAGGATGGCGCTGGTGGTACCTTCACCTTCAGTGCCACGCTTGACCCTAAATAGGAAAGCGCGCTCGTTGCTTTCCTGCGGGCGAACGTCGACGTGTTTGCATGGCAACCGTCTGACATCCCCGGTGTTCCCAGGAAAGTGATTGAGCACCACCTTGCCGTCTGTCCTCATGCGCGGCCCGTCAAACAGAAAGTCCGGAAGCAGGCGGTGGAGCGCCAAGAATTCATTGCGGAGGAAATCAAGAAACTGGAAGCAGCAGGCCTCGTCAGAGGAGTACTCCATCCCACGTGGTTGGCCAATCCTGTAGTCGTGCGCAAGGCAAACGGGAAATGGAGGCTTTGCATCGATTTCACCGATGTTAACAAAGCTTGCCCCAAAGATCCATTTCCTTTGCCGCGCATTGACCAGATTGTTGACTCCACAGCTGGGTGTGATTTGCTTTCATTTCTTGATGCATACTCCGGGTATCATCAGATCTTCATGGCAGAGGAGGATGAAGAGAAAACCGCATTTATTACTCCATGTGGCACGTACTGCTTTGTACGAATGCCTTTCGGATTAAAAAATGCCGGTTCAACATTTGCAAGAGTAGTCCATATTGCTCTCGAGCCACAAATGCACAGAAATGTGGAAGCCTACATGGATGATATAGTGGTCAAGAGCAAGGACAGAGCAACCCTGATCCAAGACTTGGACGAGACTTTTGCAAATCTGCGCAAGATTAGCCTCAAGCTCAACCCAGAGAAGTGCGTGTTCGGGGTTCCCTCAGGCAAGCTTCTCGGGTTCTTCGTGTCTCAGCGGGGAATTGAAGCCAACCCCGAAAAGATCAGGGCCGTTGAGCAAATTGAAGCCCCGAAGCGCGTCAAAGATGTTCAGAAACTTGCCGGTTGCGTGGCTGCTCTCAGCAGGTTTATCTCTCGGTCTGCTGAGCGCGCCCTGCCGTTTTTCAAACTATTGAAAAAGGCAGGTCCAATGAAATGGACTCCGGACGCGGAGGCTGCGCTGCAAGACCTGAAGAGATACCTGTCCTCCCCTCCAATACTTGTCGCGCCTAAGCCATAAGAGAAGTTGCTGCTGTACATAGCGGCAACCAATCAAGTGGTTAGTGCTGCGTTAGTGGCAGAGAGGGAGGCGGATGATGAGCCAGCAACCGCGGCAAGCGCATCCAGCGACAAGCAGGGGCTTCCCTGACAAGCTCTGGTCCCGACAAAGATGAACCCGCGCTGATACGCGAGGAGATACGGAAGAAAATGGTGCAGCGCCCAGTTTACTTTGTCAGTTCCCTCTTGCAGGGGGCTAGGTCAAGGTACTCTGGTGTGCATAAACTGCTTTTCGGCCTTCTCATGGCCTCGAGAAAGCTGCGCCATTACTTCCAAGCACATGAGATCACAGTGGTCACTCGCTTTCCGTTGAAGAGGATACTGCAGAATCCTGAAGCGACAGGCAGGATTGTTGAGTGGGCACTGGAACTGTCAAGCTTTGGTCTCAAGTTCGAAAGCACTTCAACTATCCAGAGCAGAGCATTGGCAGAATTCATAGCGGAATGGACGCCAACTCCGGACGAAGAAATCCCGGAGACGAGCATCCCCGACAAAGAAGCAAGCAAAGAGTGGCTGATGTACTTTGATGGTGCTTTCTCGCTGCAAGGCGCCGGCGCCGGTGTGCTGCTTATCGCGCCCACCGGAGAGCACCTCAAGTACATAGTCCAGATGCACTTTCCCAAGGAGCAAGCAACAAACAATACTGCAGAGTATGAAGGATTGCTTGCCGGTCTCAGGATCGCGGCAGACCTTGGGATTAAGAAGCTCATTGTCAGGGGCGACTCACAGTTTGTCGTCCGCCAAGTAAACAAGAATTATCAGAGCCCGTTGATGGAAGCTTACGTCGACGAAGTGAGAAAGCTAGAAGAGCGCTTTGACGGCCTGCAAATGGAGCACGTTCCGAGAACTCAGAACGCCATTGCTGATGGCCTGTCAAAGTGCGCTGCACTTAAGTTACCTGTGGAACCAGGGACCTTTGTGCTCAAGCTGACTCAACCGTCCGTAACACCGTCAACTGGACAAAGCAAGAAGAGGAAGTTGATTCCTGGTGGCTACCTGCCGGCAGAGCTTCCCGAAGCCGCCGCTAAGAGGGTCCCCAAGATCAACACCGAAGGCGCCGGTGAGCCAGATGCTCCGACAAGCCCTAGGGTTTGTTCCGTTGAAGCTGAAGCTCCCGACAAGCTTGCCGCGGAACGTCAAGCTCCGGCAGAGACACAGCTTCTCGCCGTCGAAGCAGATGTTCCCGCAGCAACCTCCAAGATCAACGCCAAGAGCGCCGGTGAGCCAGATGCTCCGGCAAGCCCTAGGGTATGTTCCGTTGAAGCTGAAGCTCCCGGCGAGCTCGTCGCGGAACGTCAAGCTCCGGCAGAGACACAGCTTCTCGCCGTAGAAGCGGACGTTCCCGCAGCAGCAGAGCTGCCTTTAGTCCTTGTTGTCAAGCCACAGGCTCCAACATGGGCGCAGCAGGTTGTCCGTTTCCTTCAGACGGGAGAACTTCCCGAAGAACAAGAAGAAGCCGAAAGAGTAGCCCGGCAGTCAAGTATGTACCAGTTCGTCGACAAGACGCTGTACAGAAGAAGACTCAACGGTGTGAAATTGAGGTGCATTCCCCGGGAAGCCGGACAGAAGCTGTTGGCAGAGATACATGGAGGCGTATGTGGTCACCACATTGGCGCAAGAGCACTCGTTGGCAAAGCATTCCGGCAAGGTTTCTTCTGGCCAACAGCCCTCCAGGATGCAACTGCACAAGTAACCAAGTGTGAAGCATGCCAGTTCCATTCCAAGCAGATACACCAGCCAGCTCAAGCTCTCCAGACGATCCCTTTATCCTGGCCATTTTCGGTCTGGGGGCTCGACATCCTCGGCCCCTTCCCCTGAGCTGTCGGGGGCTTTGAGTACTTGTACGTCGCAATCGACAAGTTCACAAAGTGGCCGGAAGTGGAACCAGTGAGGAAGGTGACCGCGCAGTCAGCCGTCAAGTTCTTCAGGTCGATTGTTTGCCGCTTCGGGATCCCTAACCGGATAATCACTGATAACGGCACACAGTTCACGAGCCACGCGTTCATGCAATACGTCCAAGATCTCGGCGCCAAAGTCTGCTTCGCCTCTGTTGCCCACCCAAGGAGCAACGGTCAAGCGGAGAGGGCAAACGCCGAGGTGTTGCGCGGGCTCAAGACCAGAACTTTCGACAGGCTGCACAAGTGTGGAAGAAACTGGATCGAGGAGCTACCAGTGGTTCTTTGGTCGATCAGAACAACACCAAATCGAGCCACTGGACAGACACCCTTTGCTCTAGGCAGTTACCCCCACGGAACTCGTATACGGGTCACCTCGAGTGCTCACTTATGATGAGCTTGAGCAAGAGCGGCTGCGGCAAGATGACACGCTGCTCCTTGAGGAAGATCGTCTTCAGGCCGCTGTGCGAGCCATCGCTCCCAGCCCGTGCCAGAAGCTTCGAGGAAGGCGACCTTGTTCTTTGGCGCGTTCAGTCGGCCAAGATCCAAACAAGTCGACACCGATGTGGGAAGGCCCTTACCGGGTGAAACGAGTCACCAGGCCTGGCGCTGTCCGCCTGGAGACCGAAGATGGCACGCCAGTGAACAACTCCTGGGACATCGAGCCTCTTCGCAAGTTTCATTCGTAAGGCGCGGTTGTCGGACCCCGTCCGGCAACCACCTCTCTGTGCGAGTCTTGCCGCTGTTGCATGTAAACCTCTGTACAGAGCCAGGCGCAGACCCTGGCACCAGAAAATGAAGCACTGCATACCCCGGGGGCTATAGCATGCATGCTAGATTGAGTCTGAGTCTCGTCCTTGGTTAGGTTCGATAGTCCCTAACAGCGACTAACCCCTAGCTTAGAGGTCGAGAGTCCGTCCCTTTGCTTTTCCTTCATTCGCAGGGCTCGCACGTCCTGGCCAGGCCACCTGGAGACGAAAAGGAGAAGAAGGGCGCACCGGCACCTGGGCCCCGACAAGAACGCCGGGGGCTGCGAACGCCAAGATGTCACCCCCGGCAAGCCAGAGTTGCCGGGGGTTGCGATATCAGATAAGTTTTCATCCCTCTTCATGCATCCTCTTATGGACTGGGGAATGCGAAACCTCGTTTCTTCCCGGAAACTGCCGTGCTCCCCCGACTCTAGGCCCTAGAGCGCGTTCCCGGGGCCAAGTTCGGTCGTAGTCGCGGCAGCAGAAGGGATGAAACGAGGAGGCCGCGCCCACCTCGTTCCCGCCTCCGTCAAAGGCGTGAGAAAGGTCGAGCGGCGTGGGAAGGCGGCAGGGCTTGTTGTCGAGGAACGGAATGCCTGTCCGAGAGATACCAAGGATTTGCTCCTTGGCGTGGGTTCGACCCGCGAGGCAAATAACCCGGCAAACATCCCCTTTTCATTAAAAAACATCCCATATAGGTACATTCCATAGAGGATGAAAAACATGAAAGAGAGGATTACAAGATACAGCTAAAGGCCCGTAGGCTTACAATTAAAAAGATAAGGTGCCCGTAATCCTTTTCCTGTCCCTCTTTTCAGGAGGTAGAACAAGCAGGCGAAAAGGGGAAAGGGGCGCCAAGGCGAGCTACAGGTGCCAGAAGACACCAAGAGAACATCCGGGGGCCGGACGGAGATGGCGACGCCGGGAGAAGGGTGCGAAGGAGGGGCGGCAGGACATCAGCACGCTGTCGAGGGCACCACGCCCTCGTACTCCGACCCAACGGCCTTGTCGCCAGCCCTCTTCCCCTTCCACGACCTCCCTACGCCAGCCGCCCAAGGAGACGCCCCCGGGGAGTTCAAGAAGACGGCGCCGCGGATGATGGGGTCGCCGGTGCCGCACGAGACAGCGCCCGGCACCTAGTCGGAGCCGCCGTCCTGCCGCCCGCCACCCTCACCATCACTGCCGCTCTCCTCCTCGTCACTCTCGCTCGAGGAGGAGCCTTCGCTATCGGAGGAGCTGTCCATGCAGCACTTCGCCCGGGTGCCGAAGCACCCGAAGACCTTGACGGAAAGGAGATCGCCCTCCACCAGCTTAAAAAGGAGGGTGAGTCCTCCCGTCAAGCTGTGGATGCGGGCGAACGTCTTCCACCCTCGATCGAGATACATCACACCAGGGGCTGGGAACGCCACGCGGACTCGCGTGCCGCTGATCCCACAGCCCCTCATGTGTAATCTCAGAGTCTCGGGCGGGTCCGACTCCATCGCGCCCGCGAACGGAGCCGGAAGCCGGAGGCGACGACGAGGCGCCCGGCGCAGCTTGACGAAGAACTCGCAAGGGTTGTCCCCTATATGGACCGCCATGGAGGGAGGAGCCGCCGCGGGGGTGAAGCTGGCGCGTCGCCCCGTCCGCCTCTTCCCCGAGCGCCTCGACCTCGTCCTTGACCTCGTCCACGACCTCGCCCCCTCCCTCTTCCCCTAACGGCTGGTTCTGCCACCACGAGTGAGGAAAAGGGGAGGGAGCGCTGTCTGGCGGCGACCCTCGCCGCCACCGATGAAGGCCCAGGATTCCCTTTCTCCATGGCGAATGAGAGAAAGGGGAGCAGAAGCTGAAGAAAGGAGGAGGCGGGAGAGTGCGGGCTTCGGTGCTCCCTTCCCGCTCCTAATAAAGGGGCGAAGTGGGAGCCCAGCCACCCCGCTCAGCGAATCAAGGCACATGAAGAACAGGGAGGCGGGCCGACCCGTCCCCTCTGTTCGCAACGGCCCAGGTTCCCGCTCCCGCCGTCCGTGATCCCAAATGCATGGGAGCCGCGTGGCGGAGATGCAGAACTGAGGCGACGGATGGGGCGGCCTCACCCTACCTCGTGATCTCGGGGAGTGGGCGCTTCGGAAATCGCGCACCGGCCCCGTCCAGTAAATGCGCCACGCCCCCACGCCTACCTCCGTTTGGAGGAGAGGGCGTGGGCCATTCCCCTTCATCATGGCTTGACGCATGCTCGCGGGGCTTAGCCCCACGCGCGCGCGCCGCCCGCGTCACCCACGACGCCGCGTTCGACGCGCGCCGTTACGAGCATGCGCGATGGAAGCGGAGAGATATGCGGCGCGACCTAGGCCGCGCGTGCCCGTGCACTGTTTTGGGCCTGGCCCAACAGCGCTCGGCACCGTGTCTGGCCCAGGCCCGGGGGCTCCTGTCGGTGTACTAGAGTAGGGGTACCCTTGTACCCCGAACTTGTGCACGGGCAGTTGCAGCGTCCCGCCGCAAGGCCTGCCAGGTCACCGCCAAGATTCCTTGTGGTCCCTCTGAAGACCATTCAAGAACAAAATACTCAAGACAAGACCCCGGCAAGAGGAGCTTGCCGGGAAAAAAGCAAGACCCCGGCAAGAGGAGCTTGCCGGGAAGGCCATCATAAGCGTCCCAAGACCCCGGCAAGAGGCGCTTGCCGGGAAGGCCGTCCGAGGCATTCCAAGGAACTTGCCGCGGCGCGCTACGCGCCCCGACAAGGCCCGCTGAGCGACAAGCTCCCGGAAGCGACAAGTCGATAGCCGCGGCAAGGCACTTGCCGTGGCAAGCCCCCACTCCACGCCCGCGCTCCAGCACATCCACCCACGTGTCGCTCCGGGGCCCCTCCCGAGCGCACGTGGCAGGAGGCTGTGCAGCTAGGGGCGTGCGGTGGCACGAAGGCGCTGACAAGACAACCACCGTGGCAAGACGGAGGCGTCCCTAGCGGTCCCTTTCGGTGCTGTCTAGGCGACACAGACGGGCATTTAATGCCCTTGTCCCCTGCCGTCAGGGTTAGGTATGATAACACTGTAGCAGCTAGCTGTGCCTACTACAGCACCTAGCTGTGCCTACCCATGGCACCCTTTCCACTTTTGCCCTTGGCCCCCGTTGCTCTATGTCGGTAACCCCTTGAGTATAAAAGGAGGCCCGTGTGCAACGTAGAGGGGGTCGGCCACCTCGAGAGCCCTCGCGAGGTTTGGCATTTCCACACTCACGCTCGCCCTCGCTCGCGGGCGAGAGATCAATACCAATCCACAAAGCAGGAGTAGGGTTTTACGCATCCTTGCGGCCCGAACCTGGGTAAATCGTTCGTGTGCTCCACCTTGATTTACCCCTCGCGCGATCAACCGCCCGCTTGCTCCACCTCGATCTGCTCTTTGCGCCACCTCCGCCCCCCGCCGAACCAAAAGGGACCCGGTTCGCCGGTCCCATAGGTGCCCGTGGATCAGGAACCCCGGCAGACTCCTAGGTCGGTAATGAACTCCTTCACCCAGATTGCCTCTTGTGCTGCCTCTGAGGCTGCCATGTACTCTGCTTCACATGTAGATCCCGCCACAACGCTTTGCTTGCAACTGCACCAGCTTACTGCCCCACCATTCAAAATATACATGTATCCGGTTTGTGACTTAGAGTCATCCAGATCTGTGTCGAAGCTAGCATCGACGTAACCCTTTACAACAAGCTCTTCGTCACCTCCATAAACGAGAAACATATCCTTAGTCCTCTTCAGGTACTTCAGAATATTCTTGACCGCTGTCCAGTGTTCCATGCCGGGATTACTTTGGTACCTTCCTACCAAACTTACGACAAGGTTTACATCAAGTCTGGTACACAGCATAGCATACATGATAGACCCTATGGCCGAGGCATAGGGGACGACACTCATCTTTTCTCTATCTTCTGCCATGGTCGGGCGTTGAGCCGTGCTCAATCTCGTACCTTGCAATACAGGCAAGAACCCCTTCTTTGACTGATCCATATTGAACTTCTTCAATATCTTGTCAAGGTACGTACTCTATGAAAGACCAATGAGGCATCTCAATCTATCTCTATAGATCTAGATACCTAATATGTAAGCAGCTTCTCCAAGATCCTTCATTGAAAAACACTTGTTCAAGTAGGCCTTTATGCTTTCCAAGAATTCGGTATCATTTCCCATCAAGAGTATGTCATCCACATACAATATGAGAAATGCTACAGAGCTCCCACTCACTTTCTTGTAAATGCAGGCTTCTCCATAAGTCTGCGTAAACCCAAACGCTTTGATCATCTCATCAAAACGAATGTTCCAACTCCGAGATGCTTGCACCAGCCCATAGATCGAGCGTTGGAGCTTGCACATCTTGTCAACATTCTTAGGATCGACAAAACCTTCCGGATGCATCATATACAATTCTTCCTTAAGAAAATCATTGAGGAATGCCGTTTTGACGTCCATTTGCCATATCTCATAATCATATAATGCGGCAATTGCTAACATGATTCGGACGTACTTCAGCTTTGCTACGGCTGAGAAAGTCTCATCGTAGTCAACCCCTTGAACTTGTCGATAACCCTTAGCGACAAGCCGAGCTTTATAGATGGTTACATTACCATCTGCGTCTGTCTTCTTCTTAAAGATCCATTTATTTTCTATGGCTCGCCGAACATCGGGCAAGTCAGTCAAAGTCCATACTTCGTTTTCATACATGGATCCTATCTCGGATTTCATGGCTTCCAGCCATTTGTCGGAATCTGGGCCCGCCATCGCTTCTTCATATTTCGAAGGTTCACCGTTGTCTAACAACATGATTTCCAAGACAGGGTTGTCGTACCACTCTGGTGTGGAACGTGTCCTTGTGGGCCTATGAAGTTCAGTAGCAACTTGATCTGAAGTTTCATGATCATCATCATTAACTTCCTCTCTAGTCGGTGCAGGCACCTCAGGAACATTTTCTTGAGCTGCACCACTTACCGGTTCAAGAGGTAATACTTCACCGAGTTCTACTTTCCTGCCATTTATTTCTTTTGACAGAAACTCTTTCTCTAGAAAGGATCCATTCTTGGCAACAAAGATCTTGCCTTCGGATCTGAGGTAGAAGGTATACCCAATAGTTTCTTTAGGGTATCCTATGAAGACGCATTTTTCTGACTTGGGTTCGAGCTTTTCAGGTTGAAGTTTCTTGACATAAGCATCGCATCCCCAAACTTTTAGAAACGACAGCTTAGGTTTCTTCCCAAACAATAATTCATACGGTGTCGTCTCAAGGATTTCGACGAAGCCCTATTTAAAGTGAATGCGGCAGTCTCTAAAGCATAGCCCCAAAATGACAGCGGTAGATCAGTAAGAGACATCATAGATCACACCACATCCAATAGAGTGCGATTACAACGTTCGGACACACCATTACGCTGAGGTGTTCCAGGCGGCGTGAGATGTGAAACTATTCCACATTTCCTTAAGTGTGTGCCAAATTCGTGACTCAAGTATTCTCCCCCACGATCTGATCGCAAGAACTTGATTTTTCTGTCACGTTGATTCTCTACGTCACTCTGAAATTCCTTGAACTTTTCAAAGGTCTCAGACTTGTGTTTCATTAAGTAGACATACCCATGTCTACTCAAGTCATCAATGAGGGTGAGAACATAACGATAGCCACCGCGAGCCTCAACACTCATTGGATCGCACACATCAGTATGTATGATTTCCAATAAGTTGGTTGCTCACTCCATTGTTCTTGAGAACGGAGTCTTGGTCATTTTACCCATGAGGCATGGTTCGCACGTGTCAAATGATTCGTAATCAAGAGACTCCAAAAGTCCATCTGCATGGAGCTTCTTCATGCGTTTGACACCTATGTGACCAAGGCGGCAGTGCCACAAGTATGTGGGACTATCATTATCAACCTTACATCTTTTGGTATTCACACTATGAATATGTGTAACATTACACTCGAGATTCATTAAGAATAAACCATTCACCAGTAGAGCATGACCATAAAACATATCTCTCATATAAATAGAACAACCATTATTCTCGAATTTAAATGAGTAGCCATCTCGAATTAAACGAGATCCTGATACAATGTTCATGCTCAAAGCTGGCACTAAATAACAATTATTGAGGTTTAAAACTAATCCCGTAGGTAAATGTAGAGGTAGCGTGCCGACGGTGATCACATCGACCTTGGAACCATTCCCGACGCGCATCGTCACCTCGTCCTTTGCCAGTCTCCGCTTATTCCGCAGCTCCTGCTTTGAGTTACAAATGTGACCAACCGCACCGGTATCAAATACCCAGGAGCTACTACGAGTACTGGTAAGGTACACATCAATTACATGTATATCACATATACCTTTAGTGTTGCCGGCCTTCTTGTCCGCTAAGTATTTGGGGCAGTTCTGCTTCTAGTGACCACTTCCCTTGCAATAAAAACACTCAGTCTCGGGCTTGGGTCCATTCTTTGGCTTCTTCCCGGCAGCTTGCTTACCGGGCGCGGCAACTCCCTTGCCGTCCTTCTTGAAGTTCTTTTTACCCTTGCCTTTCTTGAACTTAGTGGTTTTATTCACCATCAACACTTGATGTTCCTTTTTGATTTCCACCTCCGCTGATTTCAGCATCGAATATACCTCAGGAATGGTCTTTTCCATCCCCTGCATATTGAAGTTCATCACAAAGCTCTTTGTAGCTCGGTGGAAGCGACTGAAGGATTCTGTCAATGACCGCGTCATCCGGGAGATTAACTCCCAGCTAAGTCAAGCGGTTATGCAACCCAGACATTTTGAGTATGTGCTCACTGACAGAACTGTTTTCCTCCATCTTACAACTGAAGAACTTGTCGGAGACTTCATATCTCTCGACCCGGGCATGAGCTTGGAAAACCATTTTCAGCTCTTCGAACATCTCATATGCTCTGTGTCGCTCAAAACGCTTTTGGAGCCCCGGTTCTAAGCTTTAAAGCATGCCGCTCTGAACGAGGGAGTAATCATCAGCACGTGACTGCCAAGCGTTCATAACGTCTTGGTTCTCTAGGATGGGTGCGTCACCTAGCAGTGCTTCTAGGACATAATCTTTCTTGGCAGCTATGAGGATGATCCTCAGGTTCCGGACCCAGTCCGTATAGTTGTTGCCATCATCTTTCAGCTTGGTTTTCTCTAGGAACGCGTTGAAGTTGAGGGCAACATTAGCGTGGGCCATTTGATCTACAAGACATAGTGTAAAGATTTTAGACTAAGTTCATGATAATTAAGTTCATCTAATCAAATTATTCAATGAACTCCCACTCAGATAGACATCCCTCTAGTCATCTAAGTGAAACATGATCCGAGTCAACTAGGCCGTGTCCGATCATCACGTGAGACGGACTAGTCAACATTGGTGAACATCTTCATGTTGATCGTATCTTCTATACGACTCATGCTCGACCTTTCGGTCTTCCATGTTCCGAGGCCATGTCTGTACATGCTAGGCTCGTCAAGTTAACCTAAGTGTATTGCATGTGTAAATCTGGCTTACACCCGTTGTATTCAAACGTTAGAATCTATCACACCCGATCATCACGTGGTGCTTCGAAACAACGAACCTTCGCAACGGTGCACAGTTAGGGGGAACACTTTCTTGAAATTATTACGTGGGATCATCTTATTTAAGCTACCGTCGTTATAAGAAAATAAGATGTAAAACATGATAAACATCACATGCAATCAAATAGTGACATGATATGGCCAATATCATTTGCTCCTTTTGATCTCCATCTTCGGGGCTCCATGATCATCGTTGTCACCGGCATGACACCATGATCTCCATCATCATGATCTCCATCATCGTGTCTTCTTGAAGTTGTCTTGTCATCTATTACTTCTACTACTATGGCTAACGCTTTAGCAATAAAGTAAAGTAATTACATGACGTTTATGTTGACACGCATGTCATAAATAAATAAAGACAACTCCTATGGCTCCTGCCGGTTGTCATACTCATCGACATGCAAGTCGTGATTCCTATTACAAGAACATGATCAATCTCATACATCACATATATCATTCATCACATCCTTTTGGCCATATCACATCACACGGCACATGCTGCAAAAACAAGTTAGACGTCCTCTAATTGTTGTTGCAAGTTTTTACGTGGCTGCTATAGGTTTCTAGCAAGAACGTTTCTTACCTACGCCAAAACCACAACGTGATATGCCAATTTCTATTTACCCTTCACAAGGACCCTTTTCATCGAATCCGATCCGACTAAAGTGGGAGAGACAGACACCCGCTAGCCACCTTATGCAACTAGTGCATGTCAATCGATGGAACCAGTCTCACGTAAGCGTATGTGTAAGGTCGGTCCGGGCCGCTTCATCCCACGATGCCGCCGAATCAAGATAAGACTAGTGACGGCAAGCAAATTGACAATATCCACGCCCACAACTGCTTTGTGTTCTACTCGTGCATAGAAACTACGCATAGACCTAGCTCATGATGCCACTATTGGGGAACGTAGGACAATTTAAAATTTTATACGCAGCACCAAGATCAATCTATGGAGTCATCTATCAACGAGGGAAAGGAGAGTGCATCTACATACCCTTGTAGATCGCACGCGGAAGCGTTCAAGAGAACGGGGTTGATGGAGTCATACTCGTCGTGATCCAAATCACCGATGACCTAGCGCCGAACGGATGGCACCTCCGTGTTCAACACACGTACGGTTGGGAAGACGTCTCCTCCAACTTGATCTAGCAAGGGGGAAGGAGAAGTTGATGAAGATCCAGCAGCACGACGGCGTGGTGGTGGAAGCAACGGTGATCTCGGCAGGGCTTCGCCAAGCTCAGGGAGAGGGAGGAGTGTCACAGGAGGGAGAGGGAGGCGCCAGGGGCTAGGGTGCGGCTGCCCTCCCTCCCCCCACTATTTATAGGACCCCTAGGGGGGCGCCGGCCCTAGGAGATGCCATCTCCAAGGGGGGGCGGCGGCCAAGGAGGGTGGAGTGCCCCCCAAGCCAAGTGGGGCGCCCCCCACACCTAGGGTTTCCAACCCTAGGCGCAGGGGAAGGCCCAAGGGGGGCGCACCAGCCCACTAGGGGCTGGTTCCCCTCCCACTTCAGCCCATGGGGCCTTCCGGGATAGGTGGCCCCACCCGGTGGACCCCCGGGACCCTTCCGGTGGTCCCGGTACAATACCGATTACCCCCGAAACTTTCCCGATGGCCGAAACTTGACTTCCTATATATAAATCTTCACCTCCTGACCATTCCGGAACTCCTCGTGACGTCCGGGATCTCATCCGAGACTCCGAACAACTTTCGGGTTACCGTATACTAGTATCTCAACAACCCTAGCGTCACCGAACCTTAAGTGTGTAGACCCTACGGGTTTGGGAGACATGCAGACATGACCGAGACAACTCTCCGGTCAATAACCAATAGCGGGATCTGGATACCCATGTTGGCTCCCACATGCTCCTCGATGATCTCATCGGATGAACCAAGATGTCGAGGATTCAATCAATCCCGTATACAATTCCCTTTGTCAATCGGTATGTTACTTGCCCGAGACTCGATCGTCGGTATCCCAATACCTCGTTCAATCTCGTTACCGGCAAGTCACTTTACTCGTACTGTAATGCATGATCCCATGATCAACCACTTGGTCACATTGAGCTCATTATGATGATGCATTATCGAGTGGGCCGAGAGATACCTCTCCGTCATACGGAGTGACAAATCCCAGTCTCGATTCGTGCCAACCCAACAGACACTTTCAGAGATACCCGTAGTGTACCTTTATAGTCACCCAGTTATGTTGTGACGTTTGGCACACCGAAAGCACACCTACGGTATCCGGGAGTTGCACAATCTCATGCTCTAAGGAAATGATACTTGATATTCGAAAAAGCTCTAGCTAACGAACTACACGATCTTTGAGCTATGCTTAGGATTGGGTCTTGTCCATCACATCATTCTCCTAATGATGTGATCCCATTATCAATGACATCCAATGTCCATAGTCAGGAAACCATGACTATCTTTTGATCAACGAGCTAGTCAACTAGAGGCTCACTAGGGACGTGTTGTGGTCTATGTATTCACACATGTATTACGATTTCTGGATAACACAATTATAGCATGAACAATAGACAATTATCATGAACAAAGAAATATAATAATAACCATTTTATTATTGCCTCTAGGGCATATTTCCAACAGCCTGATTCTGGGTTCAGGCTTTGAGTGACATCCTCCCCTCCGTGGGTATCCGGCTTGGGGGGATCGGGAATCCGGACGTAGCTAGTCCTTAAGATGGATGAAGGGTTGTTGCATTGTTCTTCCACCACTGCAACATGATGGGTGACCTGGGGAGAGTTAATTTCTCTCATATCGGGTTGAGGCCCAATCTGATCGTAGTCTGTAGCGACTCCCAGGGCGGCGATGCGATCCAAGAGCTCGTTCAGGGAAGAGAGATCCATTGGATCTAACTGCTCGGCGAGTTCCGAGTTGATATGAGGATTGCTTTCGATGACCCGAGAAGTCATCGTCAGCGCAGCGGCCGAACAGGCGGTCATAAGAAAACCACCTAACCGGAGAGTTTGGCCGATAGCCAGAGCACCCTCAGCGATAGTGCCGTCTTTAAAGACGGGACGAGGCGTCCTTCCTGGTGGCGACGGCACAACGGAACTCTCAATGAAAGCACCAGTGTCGGTGTCAAAACCGGCGAATCTCGGGTAGGGGGTCCCGAACTGTGCGTCTAGGCCGTATGGTAACAGGAGGCAAGGGACACGAAGTTTTACCCAGGTTCGGGCCCTCTTGATGGAGGTAAAACCCTACGTCCTGCTTGATTAATATTAATGATATGGGTGTTACAAGAGTTGATCTACCACGAGATCAGAGAGGCTAAACCCTAGAAGCTAGCCTGTGGTATGATTGTATGTCCTACGGACTAAAACCCTTCGATTTATATAGACATCGGAGAGGGTTAGGGTTACACAAGGTCGGTTACAAAGGAGAAGATATCCATATACGTATTGCATATCTTGCCTTCCACGCCAAGTAGAGTCCCATCCGGACACGAGACGAAGTCTTCAATCTTGTATCTTCATAGTCTAACAGTCTGGCCAATGGAGATAGTTCAGCTATCCGGAGACCCCCTAATCCAGGACTCCCTCAGTAGCCCCCGAACCAGGCTTTAATGACGACGAGTCCGGCGCGCAGTGTTATCTTCGGCATTGCAAGGCGGGTCCTCTCCAAATTCCGTGTACCTGTTGAAATAATGTCCGGTTTCTCGTGACGGTTTGTACTCCTTGGCTTATGCGCCCAATAATGGCCACTTTCCACGTGTCGAGCGAATGTGAAGAGCCAGGGTGTTTTCACATTTACCCCCTAGCTATGTAAATGAGCCGCCTATTTAAAAAGACGAGGATTCAGATCCAAATCACATCATCCTCCCTTGCCGAGTCTTCATCGGAGTGCACCCGATAGAGATCCATTCCACCATGGCCGGTCGACGCAGCTCCTCCTCTCACACCCCCAGTTCCAAGCCTGGAGATTGGGAGAGATGTTCCATCCCGCACAGCAAATTGGTAATGCTTCAGTCCAAGGGATTTCTTCCCCCAGTGTACCTGGTCCCGGTTCGAGCCGGGCTTGCCACCTATAATGGCGGAGAGCAAGCGGAGAGCCGTCCCAATCCCTCTAAGGGAGAGCGGGTATGGCTTGTCCCTTATCTGGTAAGAGGGCTCGGATTTCCAATTCATCCGTTTCTCCGGGGGCTTCTGGAGTTCTATGGCCTCCAGCTACACAACCTCACGCCTGCCTCCCTGCTGCATATCGCGGGATTCATAGCCCTTTGCGAGTTATTTTTGGGCTGTGAGGCTCATTTTGCTTTGTGGAAGAAGCTATTCTGCCTTGTGCCCCGTTCTAAGAAGGGATCAATATATCAAGTGGGTGGAGCCGAAGTGTGGCGTATTGCCGGGACCGGATACCTGTCCGGGACTCTGAAGAAGACGTCCGAAGACTGGCCTTCAGAATGGTTTTATATAGAAGATGTCCCCCTTCCGGACCCTATTCGGATCGGCCTTCCTGAGTTCGACAATGCCCCTTAGAAGAAGCGCTAGAGCTGGTGCCCTCGGAGCTCCCTGCAGGAAGACGACAGGGACATTCTTTATCTGATGAGCCGGATAAGTTCTTTAGTTCGATCCGGATTGACCATGATCGAGGTCATGGCTATATGCATTATGCGGGGGGTGCAGCCGCTCTAGTATAGAGGCCACCCCATGTGGGATTTCAACGGGGAGGATGACGCCACCCGCCATGCTGCAAAGGGCCGGGATCGGTTACTGATCTAATAAAGATCTTGTCCACTTTGTACAAGGGAGAAGAGGAGGAATTCTATCGTGTCAACCCGCAGGGCGGATTCTCCATGTACAATCCTCCGAGCTGGGTAAGCGGAGACTTTTTTCTCGCCCATCCGTTTCGTATTCCCGTAGTTTAAGTATTCATTCTAGCGATTTCATCGCAGGAGCTGCGCCAAGCAGTAAAGGAGATAAAAAGCCCTCCTCCACAGCCTGAGGACCCTGGACGGTCCCTTGACCCGGCTTCTCAGGAGGATCCGGACATATCCGTGGAGCTGAGTGACGGGGTATTTTACCAAGGGAGTAATGACAATACCTTGGTAGCCATTACGGCCGATTACCCTGGGCTAGTTCCAGCCTCACAGGTGACTAAGACCGAAGTCCCAGTACTTAAAAGGGGATCCGTCCTTGTGCTCCTTTTTTATTGCCGTATAACAGCCGTGTTTTGCAGGGGAGGTCCTCGGGGCAGAAGGCCGAGCCCGTGGCAACTAGCCAACAAGGGGCCGCTAGGCTAGGCAGGCTAAAAAGATCCACAGTCCGGATTGAGGCGCCGGCGCAGCGGTCTGGCGCGCCGTCTTTATTACAAGACATTATTTATAGAGGCATACTAACGCCCATGCCTACTTTTCAGGAAAAATAGCGCTCGCCGGACTATACCCGGAGAGGCTACCAATCGCGCCTCCACAAGCCAGGCTCCAAGGCCGGACTCACAGGTGGAAACGAGTACAAGGCGTGCGCCGGATGCTCCTCCGACAGAGGATACGGATAGACTGTCCGCCACCCATTCCGAGGTAGAAAGTGCCATGAACCACAGGCGTCGCCGGACTGTTCTTCGTGATGCTTGTTTCTCCCTAGAGGCATTGGATGCCTTCAACTCGGGAGACAAGCACCTCCGTGCCGCTCAAAATGGTCTAGCCAGAGCCACGAGCAGTATGTAAAAGACATACGGGTGAGAAAATTTGATGATTATATATATCAGTAGCCCCTGAGACTTGAAACAGTTAGGTTAACTGATTAAGGATCATTTGTTATGTAGGTTCTTACAGAAAAGAATACTCAACTGTCCCAGGAGCTGGAAGAGTGCAAAGCCCAACTTCACGCCGCACTGGCCGCAGCAGGGGAGCCCAAAGAGACCCCCTCTGGTAACATATCCGTCAAATATAAGTATCATATTAGAATGCGGCTTTATATGAAGATCTGACAATAAAATTGCAGATGACGTTGGAGTGAATCCGGATAAGAAACAGCTCATACGCCAGCTGAAGGCTGGTGAGAGCGTGCTTACAAGGGTGAGGCAGGAGAAGAATGATCTCCAAGATGCCAACACCAAGCTAGGTGTGGAACTAAAATATGTTTGTGCCCAACTGTCGGACTCTGTTAAGGAGAATCGATGGCTTCGATGCGGCATATTTAGTAAGTGCTTGAACGAACTTTGAAAAAGAGTTCGGCAAGGAAGCTGGCTGATAGAGTTATGTCTGTAGGTATGTTAACAGGTCGTCCTGCCGAGGAGATGCCTAGTTCGACAGGTGATCTTCTTCCCGAGCTCGCACAGTTGCACGAACGAGTTCGGCAGGTGATGCAAGGCATTGCCCAGGCCTTGTGGCCGTCCGTCTCCATACCCGAAGGCCTTGGAGAGCTTGCAGAAAAGCTGAAGGGAGCACGGCGGCGCTTCCGATTATGGAAGATATCGGCCTGCCGTCAAGGCGCCAGGGAATCTTGGGCGATGGTGAAGACACGGTACACGAAGGCTGACCCGAACCACATGGCCGAAGTCGGACCTGTGGGGCCTGATGGCAAGGAGATCCCTGTGAATTTAGTGTACGGCCAAGTAGAATTGGCCGCAAAGTATTTCCAACAGGACTGTAGACTAGACAGCCTATTGGATGGCATTGAAGAGGAATTCAACCAGTCAAATTGACTATGTAATTGTAAAGTGACATATATGATGCCTTCTAGCCGGATTGTAGATCGTTTGTCGTGGCGGACCTTTTCGCTTCAACCTCGGGACCCGACAGTCTAGAGTGTATCCGAATACCCTCTCGGTTATATAAGAACCGGTGCATGCGTGGAGACTAGGCGTAGGGGTCATTAGTGCTTTATCAGACAAGTGCCCAACTAGTTATGTTATATTACATGGATAGTAAGAAACATCTTCCAGAGAGAATAGTTCCGTTAAGGGTTCCTTTCCCTGGGTAGGCATGCCCTAAAGTGCATGTCCGGACTGCGACAAGAAGCGCAGTGAAAACGTCTGGGGTAGATATGGATAATAAATAAAAGTCATCTTTTGTTCACCGACCGAATATTCTCTTAAGAACGCTAGCTTTCGGCTTCACCCAGTCTGAGGTACACGTCCGGCTGACCCGGCGGTAACCCCCTAATCCAGGACTCCCTCAGGGCCCCTTATGGGTGGACCACGAGGGTCAGGGGCACGCCCCCCTACCTCGTGCTCACCTGGGACACCGTTTCGCGTTGATCTTTCTCCCAGATTTTCCAAATATTCCGAACATAAGCTCCGTCCGTTTTTATCCCGTTTGGACTCTGTTTGATATGGATATTCTGCAAAGCATAAAACATGCAACAAACAGGAACTGGCACTGGGCACTGGATCAATATGTTAGTCCCAAAAATAATATAAAAAGTTGCCAAAAGTATATGAAAGTTGTAGAATATTGGCATGGAACAATCAAAAATTATAGATACGACGGAGACGTATCAGCGAGTTCCTCGTTTCCTTGCCGTCGACATGTGGGAACCCGGAATCTGGGATGACCCCCACCATCCTTGCGTGACTCGCTCCACATACTTGCTCTTTTGCACCGGTACTCCAACGAGTTACCGGAACCTAGAATGTTGCCTTGGAATCATTTTTGTTATCGCCGCCAAGGCACCCGTTTCATTCCGTCATGGCGACCAAATGCTTCATATCATGTTCATGTCAACTTTTAACAAAAAATGCATAAAACTTGCACATGTCTTTCGCATCATGATAATAACATTTAAAATGTTTAAAATTGTTGTTGCATTAAATTGCTAAATGCATATAGGGATTTACCGGAATTGTTGTTTGATGTTTCCGGCCTCATTTAAAATCCCTAACTGTGTATTTTACTCATGTTTCACCTCTTACCATGTTTAATAACATTTAATTTTGTTGAGTACCTAATCGGGAGTGAACTAAATAATGGAATGTGGTGTTTTGTCAATATGCATCCTGATGCATATTGATCTCAGGCAAGATGACCATACCCTCGAAATCACTTCTATATTTGCTTGCTAGTTGTTCTCTCTATTGCTATGCCGCACTACCTACCACTTGTTATATCATGCCCCCCATATTGCCATGTCAAGCCTCTAACCCACCTTTCCTAGCAAACCATTGTTTGGCTAAGTTACCGCTTTTGCTCAGCCCCTCTTATAGCGTTGCTAGTTGCAGGTGAAGTTGAAGATTGTTCCATGTTGGAACATGGATATGTTGGGATATCACAATATCTCTTATTTAATTAATGCATCTATATACTTGGTAAAGGGTGGAAGGCTCGGCCTTATGCCTGGTGTTTTGTTCCACTCTTGCCTCCCTAGTTTCCGTCATACCGGTGTTATGTTCCTTGATTTTGTGTTCCTTACGCGGTTGGGTGTTATGGGAACCCCTTGACAGTTCGCTTTGAATAAAAATCCTCCAGCAAGGCCTAACCCTGGTTTTAACATTTGTCACCTAAGCCTTTTTCCCTTGGGTTCTACAGACTCAAGGGTCATCTTTATTTTAAACCCCCGGGCTAGTGCTCCTCCGAGTGTTGGTCCAAACTGGGCGATGTCTGGCGCCCCCTGGGCAACCAGGGTTTATGCCAACCTGACGTCTGGCCCATCAAGTGTGCCCCGAGAATGAGATATGTGCGACTCCTATCGGGATTTGTCTGAACATCGGGCGTCTTTGCTGGTCTTGTTTTACCATTGTCGAAATGTTTTGTAACCGGGATTCCGAGTCTGATCGGGTCTTCTTGGGAGAAGGAATATCCTTCGTTGACTGTGAGAGCTTGTGATGGGCTAAGTTGGGACACCCCTGCAGGGTTTTGAACTTTCGAAAGCCGTGCCCGCTGTTATGTGGCAGATGGGAATTTGTTAATGTCCGGTTGTAGAGAACTTGACATTTAACTTAATTAAAATGCATCAATCGTGTGTGTAGCTGTGATGGTCTCTTCTCGGCGGAGTTCAGGAAGTGAACACAGTCTTGTGTTATGCTTGAACGTAAGTAGTTTCGGCATCACTTCTTGATCACTTGTAGTTTCTCGACCGTGCGTTGCTTCTCTTCTCGCTCTTATTTGCGTATGTTAGCCACCATATATGCTAGTGCTTGCCGCAGCTCCACCTCACTACCCTTTCCTACCCATAAGCTTAAATAGTCTTGATCTCGCGGGTGTGAGATTGCTGAGTCCTCGTGGCTCACAGATACTTCCAAACAGTTGCAGGTGCCAATGATACCAGTGCAGGTGACGCAGCCCAGCTCATGTGGGAGCTCGATGAAGATCTTGATCGTTGTTTTGTGTCTTTTCCTGTTGATCAGTAGTGGAGCCCAGTTGGGACGACCAGGGATCTAGCATTTGGGGTTGTCTTTCTTTATTTTGGTTCCGTAGTCGGACCTTGATTGTATTCTGGATGATGTATAATATATTTATGTATTGTGTGAAGTGGCAATTGTAAGCCAACTCTTTATCCCTTTCTTATTCAGTACATGGGATGTGTAAAGATTACCCCTCTTGCGACATGCCTACCATGCGGTTATGCCTCTAAGTTGTGCCCCGACACGTGGGAGATATATCCGCATCGTCGGTGTTACAGCCGTTGCCGGGGAGGATCTTCAACATCTACTAGGTTCCTAATCACAAATCTCATCTCCTCGCAATTTACATTATTTGTCATTTGCCTCTCGTTTTCCTCTCCCCCACTTCACAAAAAAATGTTGTTTTATTCGCCCTCTTTTTCGTCCCCCACTCATGGATTAAATCTTTGGATGATCATACAAAAATTTTATGAGGGGTTGAATTTTTTTCTCGTAATCTTTTAGATTCCAACGCGGGTGGTAATTTTATGGAAATTACTTTCGGTGAAGCCACCAAATTGCTTGATAATATCATGGCAAATTATTCACAATGGCATACCAAAAGAGCTCCTACTAGTAAAAAAGTTAATTCGGTTGAAGAAATTTCTTCTTTGAGTGAAAAAGTTGATGCTTTTATGAAATTTGTTGCTAGTAAAAGTTCTCCTATTTATTTCAATGATATGCCTTTTGTATACTTTGATTGAGCAAACTAGTGATGCCATAGATATGAATTTTATCTCGCGAAACAATTTCAACAATAATCTCTACTATTAAAGGAGGATCAAACATCGTGATGGTTCGACCTTCACCTCCACGCACGAAAAAATATCAATCGAAGGGAAAACCAATCGCTAGAAAATATGGAAGGAGCCAACTCAATGCACGCAACGCACGATGGAGAAAAAATCGGGAGTCTAACTGCCCGCACGATCGGCCAGGGGATGCTACACACCCAAACAACGAGCGACTTTCCGAGATATCCTGCGTTGCGCCGCCAAGAGAGACGGTGTGCCTCGAGCTGCCCCATTCCTCGGCCGCAGGTCCCCGTCCCCTCCTCCAACTAGAACCCGGTGCTGTTGCAAAGGTGGATCTGTCCTCCAGCTCGCATTCAGTCCTCGCCTACGTGCTCTCCCGCCTCTTCTTGATCAAGATGGGTTCCAGATGCTCTCCTTACTGCACGACCTCAAGCGGCGGCGGCCGCCGCCATGGTCGTCTCGGCGCTGGTCCCGTTCCAGTTTGTGGAGCCATGTCGCGCCTTCGCTGCGAGAAGCAGCTACCTGCGACCGTGCCCCTGCCCTCTTTCTCCCCAGTGTGCTCCTATTTACTCCTATCCCCTGTCAGCCGCAAGAGTGTTGCCCATCGACAACAAAGCCGCCAGATCATCTACGGGTTCTCGTAGGTTAGTTTCCCTCTCTCCATTGATACCCGTTCATTGTTCTGATGGCCATCATTTGAGTTGATTCACGTGCCTGCAAAAAAAATTATGAACTCTAGCATGGGGAATGAATCTTGGGTGATGGATTTACCTTCACGGGATGCAATTTTATGATCCATTCTTAACTCTAATGGCACTAAGGCAGTGAAGGTTGATCTTAGGCTCTTTATGGTGGATAGCTTGATGTTCTTGAGGCGCCCAAGTCTGGTTGTGACATGTGAGTACTTTTTGCCTATGTTCTTGCTTGATGAATTGAATGGATAATTTTGTCTCCTCACTATTCTTTCAGACAATGGTTTTAAATTAATCAGATTGCCTCTGTAAGGTAGTTGATATTTATGCAGCTTCAAGATTTGTTTCTTGTGCTTGGCCATAGTAGTGTCTGTGCAGCTTCAAGGTTTATTTTCTTGTGCTTGATGGTAGCAGGGATCTCTAGATACTGCCAGTCTGCCACACCCTGATGTGGTCATCCTTGTTTTTTCAGGTGCCTCCGCTTGGCAACGCTAAAGTTGCCATGTGGTGTGTTGGAAGACTGAGATGCCGGATGCCAGCGCCCATCGATTACAGTAGTTCAGTGCCCATCATCAACATCGTGGACTCCGGTGTCTGCTATATCTTAACCCCCCGTGCAACTCCTCTTCGGCATAACCCCAAGCACATGAACACTGCACTGCTGCTCCTATCTTGCTAACAATGTAGACAGAGAAGGTGCAGTCCGGGGTAGCTAGCTAATTGAAATGGGGATAATCGAGGCTAATAGTGAGATGCTGCAGCCCCTGCTGTCTCCTCACAATCAGGAAGGTGAGGTGAGTGCTACCTTTCTCTTGTGAACACAACACATGTGTAACATTTTGCCTATAACACTAATTTCCTATTTGAATGTACTTCCTCTTTAAACTAATATAAGACTATTCTTGAAACTTCCTACGACCATGTTCCACTGAGAATAACTTTCACATTGCCTCCACTTGTTTGACGATTTTTCCTATTTATATTCTCAAGCAAAAAATATTGTCTGACATATACTTAGTGGTAAATTCATACCATGGGATATCTGAATTTAAGCTGTAAAGATTAGCTTGTGCATGCACCATGGAGTGCCTCTGGTTTCCTACAAAAGGTATTTAGTTGATTGCTTTCTTGCATCTTATATCCGACTAGAGCATTCCATTCAATCATGTTACTATTCTTAGGTTAAATTTGGTGGACAGACAGCACAGATATATTTATCCACATTTAGCATACTTTTTTTGGAGTCTTATGGTGGTGGCGAACATCGGCGGGCGAGGGGAGAGGGCCAAAGTTTGCCGGCCAGGACAAGGCAGACATCTTGGCGCTCACGTGGAAGGAAGATGACGCAGGTTGGTCCAGCGAACAATGGCCTGGCGAGCCTCTTGTTATGTGCAAGTAAAGTTTATCATTCACATTTCTCCTTCTGTGTCTTGTTCACAAGGTCACGTGATCCCTCTATTTGTACTGCTTGATTCGTTTTTCATTCGCTCAGTGAAATGGTGAATATAAGCTAACTACAGTTATTGTTATTTTTTATCGCAGAATTATTTGTTATTGATCTCTATGCTCTAGCCAATCTCTGAAATGGAGAAAATAATACTGCTTCATCTTCTTGTGTTCTGCATGCCTTATTGATTCCTCCCTCGTCGGTTGCTGGCCATGTGCTTGCTTGCTGGTCACGGCTGTCGGATGCGACACAAATGGCTTCTTCCTTTAGGAGATGAGGACAACAAATCTGAAATTCCAACAGCATTGCTCCCGCTGAGCAAACCAGGAGCTCACCAGGTATCCTTTGTACATGTACACTTAGCTCCATCCTTGTCATCATAGATGCTTGTCTGCATCCAATTCCAATTGCTACCATATATTCTGAACTCTGTTGATATGTTCTTCTAATGTGCTCACAGGATGTATAGATCAGAAAAGTGCATGTGTTTGGGTCCAACGAAAAGAGGTGAGGCATAAAATGCATTCTCCTTAGCACAACTATGGAACATGCTGAAGAAAGGTGTTCTTTTTTAACACAAGGTTTCCTTTTATTACCAAGTAAATTAGCTTCACACCAAGGATGGTAGTGTTTGTTGGGTTGTGTTAATCGAACATGGAGGATGCTGGAGCGTTTTCTAGGTTGTGAATTTTTATGGCAGATTGAATGAGGGCTATTTACCATCATACTATATCGTTTATCCTTCTAACAATAATCTTCGTGTGATGGACTATGTTATCCATGTTCAGTTACTTGATCTCTAATAACATTGGACCTATAAGGAAGTACTCCTCTAAAGATGTAATATATGTTTGTGGACTGGCTTTGTAATTAGGTTGGTTTATAGACCATCACTTTCCCAGCACCTGCAGTGATCTGGTTGCTATATACATGTATCCAGACTTCCAGTGGGGTAGGGCATGAATTGCAATATAGTGAGATGTTTCTCAACAAAAGAATCGCGGTAGCCTTTCCTGCAGCTGTAAAATCCCAAATTTGCAATTTGGAATGTTATACACTAGATCATCATGCATATCATATTTTCATGCATTTTAGTTGATCCTAGAAATTTCACGCAACTCAAGGACCCACGGAGAGAGTTGGAGATTTCGTTATTTTCATATTTGAGAGTTTTCTCAAATTTGAAAAGAGGATCATTTGATTTATTTATTTCATCTTCAATTATTTTTCCAATATCAAAAAAATGATAGAGGGAATAATATGACTTTCCCAAAGTTAGGAAAAATGAAGATTTAATGAATAAGTCAAGTTTTGGTTTTGCCGGAGTTCTTTTGCGTTTTTTTTGGATAGGGAAAAATGCGCGTTTTCAAAAATTGCATTTTTGGCCCGGAGAAAAGTTCATTTTGTTCGACTCATTTTTAGGAGTCGGGAAAAATTTACTTTAGATTTTTCGGAGTCCGTTTAGATAGTTTTTCTTTTGTTTTTCTGCGCGCGAAACCGATTTAAAAAAAAAGAGCAGCTCCCGCGCGCTAGGCCAGCCGGGCCAAGGCCCAGCCAGCCGCCACCGCCCCCAGCCCCTCGCACAAAGCCGAGTCCCAACGGGACTCTAGGCCGCCCCCCCCCTTTTTGCCCCTTGGCCAAGTCACACCCCCCCTCCTTGTATATATACTCACCCCCCCTCTCTTTTCCTCCACCACCCAAGCCGCCGCCTTAAGCCGCCGCCGCCCTAAGCCGCCGCCCGGAGCCCCGCCTCCCGAGGTAGCCGCGCCGCCTCTTCTTTTCCTCGGTTCGGTTTTTCTTCTAAGAAACCGTTTCGGTTCTTCTCTTTTTTCTTCCGGTTTTTCTTCCGGCTTTGTTTCGGTTTTCTTCCGAAACCCTAGATTGGTTTTCATTCTTCTTTCGGACCGTTCGTCTGAACGAACGTGATCACCGATTTTTCCCGGTTAACGACGCCTGTTCGTTTAACCGTTCATCTCTTTCTTTTCGTCGGATTTATTCCGCGATCGCGATCTCAGATCCGATCTTCGTTCTAGTCTTTCTTCCCGCTCGTTTGTCGGAATCAGGTGATTCAAGCGCCTGGAGTTTCGTCTCGAAACCGCCGTTCCGTCTAATCAACTTGAACAAGCCTTTGCTACAGTAAAATTTGACCTAGTTTCAACTTGCTAGAACTGAGTTGTTTTCTTCCGTCGTTTGTTTTTCCGTCGTCTGTTCGGTTCTTTCTTTCTTTGCAACCGGAGTTCTTAAGTTGAACTTTCTGGTTCGTTCTCTTGTTCGAGTTTTACCTGTGCATTAGATGAGTACTTATTGTGTGCTTGTTGTTTGTCTGTGATAGATCACTCGGATTGCGCCGCTTGTTACTTCGAAACCCTAGGTCTCGCGGATCATCAGCAAGGCAAGTAACACTTTGATCATACCTTTTCTACAACCCATGTTTTATTGCATTAGATCAATCCTCACACATTGCATGATTAGGATCTAATTAAATTGTGGGATGGGAAGTAGATGAGGTAGTACCTATTACCTGTATTATTATCAAACCTTTGGGAGTTACTTCTACGTTTGCTTATTATGCCATGCTATGCTAGAAGACGTGGATTGGGTGAGGGATATCCATGACAGATGTGAGATTGATAATTAAGGGTTTATCTAAGGTGGCAACTTAAACACACATCTGGGTGGATTGAGGCACCTGATGTCTATCAGGACTTGCCTGTTTTTATTTCGGACCGCACCCAGGCTCAAAGGGATCATAAGATCATTCATGCTAGTAACTTCCGTGTGCAGCCACAAGCCATTATGGGCTCTGGCATAGTTGACTAAGTCGTGCGAACTCTTACGGGTAGACTAGCAGATGTAGGGGAAAGTAGGTGTACCGGTCTACCCACATGTAAGGTGCTAGCGCTTCTGAAAGACTATGTCTCGGTCATCCGTCTTCTCAAACACCCTGTAGTGCGAGAAACCAAACGGAGGCGATCGAGTCTTGTGGGGAAAAGTGCGCAAACCTCTGCAGAGTGTAACAAACTAATCATGATTAGCCGTGTCCCCGGTTATGGACAACTTGAGTATCTAGTACTTGAATATCCTGTGAATCTCATCACGTTACTTCTAATTAATGTTGTTGGGTTTTAATTACTTAATTGGGATCGGAATGCTGTCAACCATTCTCGAGGTTTAACAACTACCATGATAGTTAAATAAATTTTTCCTTTGCAGTAGGGAAAAACTGGCTTTACGCAAAACTGTAACCATAGAGCTTTCCACCAGCCATATATGCATATAGTATAGCTGTTTCATTCCATTACTCTCTATGTGTTACATTGCCAGCATATTCCATGTGCTGACCCGTTTTCGGGCTGCAACTTTCATGTTGCAGACTTTTCAGACGATGAGTAAGGTGCTTTTAGGTCATGGTTCTATACTCAGTGATGCCGTTGGAGTTGATGGACCCATTTATCTTCCGAGCCTTCCACTGTTATCGTTATTAGATGGCCTTAAGCCATATTTATTGTAATAAGTTCTCTTTGAGACATCGATGTAATAAGTGTGTGATTGCAACTCTGCTATAAATCCTTCGAAGTACTGTGTGGTGTCAGCATTACTGATCCAGGGATGACACCGGAGCACAGTAGACTTGATCCATTCGGGTCGGGTCGCTGCAGAGATGGTATCAGAGCACACACTGACTGTAGGACACGACCACTAAGTTAAAGCCATAGATCACCATTCTCTTCTCATTTTCGGACTCCTCATCTTTTCTACTCTTTTAGGATGACGAACGCGAAGATTAAGTACGCTCAACCGGATGAAGGCACACCATATGGATTTCACCTGAAGGAAGTCACCAAGTACCTGAACATTGGATTACCAAGCTTCACGGGAACCTTCAACGCCACTCTGCCTGAAGAGGAGCGCTGGAAGATTCAAGCTCACGTTCCGGGGAGGACATTTGCGCCAATCACGAAGCCCATAGATAGTGTTTTCAATGCACCAACCTGGAGTCTGGGAAGGAGCATGGCAGCTCATATCACCATGGGACGCATTGGAGAAGTTTATCAAGAAGACCTCAAGGACACTATCTATCAGATTTGCGGACGCCGAGACGAACAATGGGAGTTAGTCAGCACCAAGAAGGATAGATCCATTCCATCTTTCATCCAGGAGTTAAACCAGCACATTCGACGCCACAAGAACCAGATGTGCAATGATATGATAGAGTTGAAGAATGCAAAGGCAAGGATCATCGAGCTAGAAGGAGAACTAAAGTCTACACGCAAGGACTACATGGACGAGATCGTAGCTCTAGCGAGACACAATGGCGATCTTAAGCAGGAGATTGAAGAACTCAAGAGGAAGTTAGCATCCAAGGAGGAAGACGAGTACGTCGCATGTCCGGACAACTACATCATCATCGACGACACCGATTCGGATCCAAGTGAACCCGATTTTGAAGACGAAGCTGGAGCAGATATCATGGAGTCTTCCACCGGTTCAAATTTCTAGATGACCACCAGATAGTAGTAGTATTCCCCCATGTAAACATCATAGTCGAGCACTTTTGCGATAGTTTTAGACCGATTGTAAGCCCTTGTTTGATTGAATGAAGTGATTTTGTGTGCATTTGCTCATGCGCATTGGGGTAGTGTTTTTCTCTTTAGACCTCACTCTATTCTTAATTCTCGTCTTTTCTAAACCCTCAGATGCCTCCGAGACGTGACAATGGATTCCCACCGGAGCTCACTCAGTTGATCCAGCAGCAGAATCAATTGATGCAGATGTTAGTCCAGAACCAGCAGAACAACAACAACAACCCACCCCCACCACCACCACCTGTTGACCACTTAGCCCGTTTCCTTAGGCTGAATCTGCCGGTGTTTTCCAGTAGCACCGAGCCAATAGTAGCAGACGATTGGCTCCGCAAGATAGGAAGGGAGTTGACCACTGCAGGATGCACAGATGGTGAGAAAGTGAAGTTTGCCGCACATCAGCTTGACGGACCCGCGACAACATGGTGGGAGAATTTCGCAGCCACTTACCCAGTTGACACTGTCACATGGGATCAGTTTCAGCAAGCTTTCCGCACTGCCCATGCTTCAGCAGGAGCTATGGCCATGAAGAAGCGTGAGTTTCGCAACTTACGCCAAGGAGGAAGGACAGTTGGCCAGTACGTTGACGATTTTAGCAAGTTGGCACGTTATGCCCCAGATGACGTTGCTACGGATGCAGCTAAGCAGGAGAAGTTTCTGGAAGGACTGAATGATGAACTAAGCATGCAGTTGATGGTAGCGAGTTTCAACAACTACCAGGAGTTGGTAGATCGTGCCATCATGATTGAAGGAAAGCAACAGCAGATTGAGAACCGTAAGAGGAAGTATGGACAGGGGAAGTATAACTCTGGAGCCCAGCAGAAGCCCCGTTTTACCCCTAAACCGGGATTTCAGTTTCAGCATACCCATGGAGGAGGTAGTTCGCACAACCATAATGGCCACAAGAATGGTAATGGGAATGGAGGAAGCAACGGCCAGAACCGTACCACCCCATCAACCCCAACCAAGAGAGATCTGAGTCAAGTCACTTGTTTCAAGTGTTCTAAGACCGGACATTATGCCAATGAATGTCCCGAAGGCCAGAATGGAAATGGCAATGGAAGCTCTGGGAAGAAGCCGAACCCTTTCAATAGGGGACAGGTGAACCACGTTAATGTGGAGGAGGTTGAAGATCAGCCTGATGCAGTAATCGGTAAGTTTTTGGTTAAGACATTTACCGCACTCGTTCTTTTTGATACTGGTGCATCGCATTCATGCATATCAAGGGGATTTGTGGAAAAGTATAGCCTGCCCACTAGGATTCTTAAAACGCCTATGCTAGTAAGCTCGCCAGGAGCAGAGTACATGGCCAGACAAGGATGTTTCCAAGTGCCATTAAGTATAGGAAGGCATGTTTTCCCAACGGATTTAATTATTCTGGAGTCCCAAGGTTTGGATGTGATTCTTGGTATGGATTGGCTGTCGATGTATGGAGGAAACATCGATTGCGCCAGTAAGACAATTTTTCTTACCACACCAGAAGGAAGAAGGATCAAGTATGTATCCCGGCATGTGCCAAACAGGACACAAGTAAGCTGCCTAACAGGAGTTGTGCAAGAAGAAGTACCAGTGGTAAAGGATTTTCCTGATGTATTTCCTGAGGAATTGCCAGGCATGCCACCGGATAGAGACATTGAGTTTTTGATTGAGTTATTGCCAGGTACAGGCCCAATATCAAAGCAACCGTACCGGATGCCAGCAAAGGATTTGGTGGAAATCAAGAATCAGATTAAGGAGTTATTGGATAAAGGTTACATTCGCCCAAGTTCTTCGCCTTGGGGATCACCCGTACTTCTAGTGGAAAAGAAGGATGGATCATTAAGGATGGTTGTTGATCATCGAGGATTGAATGAAGTAACCATCAAGAATAAGTACCCACTGCCAATGATTAATGATCTGTTTGATCGTTTGCAAGGAGCTAAAGTGTTTTCCAAGATCGATTTGCGATCAGGGTACCATCAATTGAAGATTCGAGAGTAGGACATACCTAAGACAGCATTCACCACAAGATATGGACTGTATGAGTATACCGTTATGTCATTTGGATTGACTAACGCACCTGCCTATTTTATGAACCTGATGAACAAAGTGTTTATGGAGTTTTTGGATAAGTTCGTCGTAGTGTTCATTGATGACATCCTGGTTTATTCAAAGAATGAAGAGGAGCATAAAGAACATTTGCGTTTGGTTTTGGAGAAACTAAGGGAACATCAGTTATACGCCAAATTCAGCAAATGTGAGTTTTGGTTGAAGGAAGTTGGATTCCTCGGACACGTTATATCCGGAGAAGGTATAGCAGTTGACCCCACTAAGGTTGAGACCGTAACCGAATGGGAATCACCAATGACAGTTGGAGAGATCCAGAGTTTTCTTGGACTCGCAGGATACTACCGGAGGTTCATTGAGAACTTTTCAAAGATTGCAAAGCCTATGACTGAATTGTTGAAGAAGGATACTAAGTTCAATTGGACTGAGGAATGTGAGGCTAGTTTCCAGGAATTGAAGAAATGCTTGGTTACCTCACCAGTATTGATTTTGCCAGATCAGACCAAGGATTATGAGATGTATTGCGACGCTTCACGTCGAGGACTTGGAGCAGTGCTTATGCAGGAAGGGAGAGTTGTTTCGTATGCTTCACGGAAACTGAAGCCTCATGAGTTGAATTATGCCACGCATGATTTGGAGTTAGCAGCCGTAGTGCATGCATTGAAAACGTGGAGACATTTCCTCATTGGAAATCATTGTGAGGTGTACACGGATCACAAGAGTTTGAAGTACATTTTCATGCAGAAGGAGTTGAACCTCAGACAAAGGAGATGGTTGGAGCTCATCAAGGATTATGACATGAGATTGCATTACCATCCCGGAAAAGCTAATGTGGTAGCTGACGCATTGAGCTGTAAGAGCCATGTCAACACCCTAGTGACGGGAGAAGTACCAAAGGAGTTAGCAGAAAACCTTCGTGAGCTATGTTTGGAAATAGTTCCGAGAGGCTATGTAGCAACATTGGAGATTCAGTCAACATTGATGGATAAGATCAGAGAAGCTCAGAAATCTGACAAGGAGATTGCTGCTATAAAAGAGAAATTGAGCAAAGGAAAAGCAAAGGGATTTCGTGAGGATGAGCACGATAACTTATGGTTTGAGGACCGTGTTTATGTGCCCAATGACCCGGAGATCAGGAAGTTGATTTTGCACGAGGCACATGATTCACCATATTCGATTCACCCAGGGAATACCAAGATGTATTTGGATTTGAAGGAAACATTCTGGTGGACCGGAATGAAGAAGGATATTGCAGCATATGTAGCAGTTTGTGACGTATGTCAGAGAGTAAAGGCAGAGCATCAGAAGCCAGCAGGATTGTTACAACCATTGCCGATACCCGAATGGAAGTGGGATAAGATAGGCATGGATTTTATCACAGGACTACCCAGGACGAAAGCAGGCTATGACTCGATATGGGTAGTAGTTGATCGTTTGACAAAGGTAGCACATTTCATTCCAATTAAGACCACTTACACCAGTGCTAAGTTGGCAAAGATATACATGACTAGGATCATTTTTTTGCATGGAGTTCCGAGGAGTATGGGAGAAGTCGCTTATAAGTTGGAATTACCAGAGGAGCTGTCAGGAGTTCATGATGTATTCCATGTTTCTCAGCTGAAGAAATGTCATGCCGAGATGGCGGAGGTACCGCTAAGAGATGCAGTACCGCTTGAAGCGATTCAGTTGGAGGATGACTTAACATATGAGGAGAAGCCAGTCAAGATTCTCGATTATGCCAGCAGAGTTACCCGCAGCAAGGTTATCAAGTTTTGCAAAGTTCAGTGGAACCACCACTCAGAGGATGAAGCCACCTGGGAAAGAGAAGAAGATTTGCTCAAGGACCACCCTCACCTATTTTCTAGCCAACCCGAATCTCGAGGGCGAGATTCATCTTAAGGGGGGTAGGTTTGTAACATCCCAAATTTGCAATTTGGAATGTTATACACTAGATCATCATGCATATCATATTTTCATGCATTTTAGTTGATCCTAGAAATTTCACGCAACTCAAGGACCCACGGAGAGAGTTGGAGATTTCGTTATTTTCATATTTAAGAGTTTTCTCAAATTTGAAAATAGGATCATTTGATTTATTTATTTCATCTTCAATTATTTTTCCAATATCAAAAAAAAATGAGAGAGGGAATAATATGACTTTCCCAAAGTTAGGAAAAATGAAGATTTAATGAATAAGTCAAGTTTTGGTTTGGCCGGAGTTCTTTTGCGTTTTTTTGGATAGGGAAAAATGCGCGTTTTCAAAAATTGCATTTTTGGCCCGGAGAAAAGTTCATTTTGTTCGACTCATTTTTAGGAGTCGGAGAAAATTTACTTTAGATTTTTCGGAGTCCGTTTAGATAGTTTTTCTTTTGTTTTCCTGCGCGCGAAACCGATTTAAAAAAAAGAGCAGCTCCCGCGCACCAGGCCAGCCGGGCCAAGGCCCAGCCAGTCGCCACCGCCCCCAGCCCCTCGCGCGAAGCCGAGTCCCAGCGGGACTCTAGGCCGCCGGCCCCCCGCTTTTTTGCCCCTTGGCCAAGTCACACCCCCTCCTAGTATATATACTCACCCCCCCTCTCTTTTCCTCCACCACCCAAGCCGCCGCCTTAAGCCGCCGCCGCCGCCCTAAGCCGCCGCCCGGAGCCCCGCCTCCCGAGGTAGCCGCGCCGCCTCTTCTTTTCCTCGGTTCGGTTTTTCTTCTAAGAAACCGTTCCGGTTCTTCTCTTTTTTCTTCCGGTTTTTCTTCCGGCTTTGTTTCGGTTTTCTTCCGAAACCCTAGATCGGATTTATTCCGCGATCGCGATCTCAGATCCGATCTTCGTTCTAGTCTTTCTTCCCGCTCGTTTGTCGGAATCAGGTGATTCAAGCGCCTGGAGTTTCGTCTCAAAACCGCCGTTCCGTCTAATCAACTTGAACAAGCCTTTGCTACAGTAAAATTTGACCTAGTTTCAACTTGCTAGAACTGAGTTGTTTTCTTCGGGTCGGGTCGCTGCAGCAGCAGATAAGGTGGTCAGACTTCCAGAGAGCAAGCACTAAAGAACATATGTAATTGGCTGACTTAATCCTTGATACGCCTCCAACGTATCTATAATTTTTGATTGCTCCATGCTATATTATCTACTGTTTTGGATGTTTATGGGCTTTATTATACACTTTTATATCATTTTTGGGACTAACCTATTAACCCAGAGCCCGGTGCCAGTTTCTGTTTTTACCTTGTTTTAGAATATCGTAGAAAAGGAAAACCAAACGGAGTCCAATTGACCTGAAACTTCACGGGACTTATTTTTGGATCAGAAGAAGCCCAGAAGACTTGGAGTGCACGTCAGGGGATCTACGAGGAGGCCACGAGGCAGGGGCGCGCCCACCCCCCTGGGCGCGCCCTCCACCCTCGTGGGCCCCTCGTGGCTCCCCTGACGTACTTCTTCCGCCTATATATCTCCATATGCCCTAAAAACATCCGAGAGCACAATAGATCGGGAGTTCCGCCGCCAGAAGCCTCCGTAGCCACCGAAAGCCAATCTAGACCCGTTCTGGCACCCTGTCGGAGGGGGAAATCCCTCTCCGGTGGCCATCTTCATCATCCCTGTGCTCTCCATGACGAGGAGGGAGTAGTTCTCCCTCGGGGCTGAGGGTATGTACCAGTAGCTATGTGTTTGATCTCTCTCTCTCTCTCTCGTGTTCTTGACGTGGTACGATCTTGATGTATCGCGAGCTTTGCTATTATAGTTGGATCTTATGTTTCTTCTCCCCCTCTACTCTCTTGTAATGGATTGAGTTTCCCCTTCGAAGTTATCTTATCGGATTGAGTCTTTAAAGATTTGAGAACACTTGATGCATGTCTTGCCATGCGTATCTGTGGTGACAATGGGATATCACGTGATTCACTTGATGTATGTTTTGGTGATCAACTTGCGGGTTCCACCCATGAACCTATGCATAGGGGTTGGCACACGTTTTCGTCGTGATTCTCTGATAGAAACTTCGGGGAACTCTTTGAGGTTCTATGTGTTGGTTGAGTAGATGAATCTGAGATTGTGTGATGCATATCGTATAATAATACCCACGGATACTTGAGGTGACATTGGAGTATCTAGGTGACATTAGGGTTTTGGTTGATTTGTTCTTAAGGTGTTATTCTAGTACGAACTCTTGGGTTGTTTGTGACACTTATAGGAATAGCCCAACAGATTGATTGGAAAGAATAACTTTGAGGTGGTTTCGTACCCTACCATAATCTCTTCGTTTGTTCTCCGCCATTAGTGACTTTGGAGTGACTCTTTGTTGCATGTTGAGGGATAGTTATATGGTCCAATTATGTTATTATTGTTGAGAGGACTTGCACTAGTGAAAGTATGAACCCTAGGCCTTGTTTCAACGCATTGCAATACCGTTTGTGCTCACTTTTAACATTCGTTACCTTGTTATTTTTATATTTTCAGATTACAAAAACCTTTATCTACCATCCATATACCACTTGTATCACCATCTCTTCGCCGAACTAGTGCACCCATACAATTTACCATTGTATTGGGTGTGTTGGGGACACAAGAGACTCTTTGTTATTTGGTTGCAGGGTTGCTTGAGAGAGACCATCTTCATCCTACGCCTCCTACGGATTGATAAACCTTAGGTCATCCACTTGAGGGAAATTTTCTACTATCCTACAAACCTTTGCACTTGGAGGCCCGACAACGTCTACAAGAAGAAGGTTGTGTAGTAGACATCAAGCTCTTTTCTGGCGCCGTTGCCAGGGAGGTTAGCGCTTGAAGGTATATCTTTAGATCTTGCAATCGAGTCTTTTAGTTTCTTGTTTTATCACTAGTTTAGTTTATAAAAGAAAATAAAAAAAATCGAATTAAGTTTGCCTCATACGCTTCACCTTTTTAATACCTTTCGTGAGTATGATGGAAAGGAAAATTGTGCCAAAGTGTTAGAAGAAGAATGCATTAGAATGTTTGGCACTAAATATTTGTATGATGAGCATGATTGCAATGTTGTTAGTATGAATTCCTTGAATATCTATGATGGTAATGATATGCAAAGCCACAAGCTTGGGGATGCTATGTTTGATGAATATGATATTTTTAGTCCCCCAAGTTTTGATGTGCAAATTTATTATGATGAGAGCATGCCCCCTATTTATGATGATTATTGTGATGACTTGTATGCTATAAAGATTAATTATATCCATGAAACTTGTCATCATGATTTTAACTTTTGATGACCCACAATTATAGGGGATCTATCGTAGTCCTTTTGATAAGTAAGAGTGTTGAACCCAACGAGGAGCAGAAGGAAATGATAAGCGGTTTCCAGCAAGGTATTCTCTGCAAATACTGAAATAAGTGGTAACAGATATTTTTGTGATAGGATAATTTGTAACGAGCAACAAGTAACAAAACTAAATAAGGTGCAGCTAGGTGGCCCAATACTTTTTGTAGCAAAGGACAAGCCTGGACAAACTCTACTATGATGTGAAGCGCTCCCGAGGACACATGGGAATATCGTCAAGCTAGTTTTCATCACGTTCATCTGATTCACGTTTCGTACTTTGATAATTTGGTATGTGGGTGGACCGGTGCTTGGGTGCTGCCCTTACTTGGACAAGCATCCCACTTATGATTAACCTCTATTGCAAGCATCTGCAAATACAACAAAAGAATTAAGGTAAACCTAACCATAGCATGAAACATATGGATCCAAATCACCCCTTACGAAGCAACGCATAAACTAGGGTTTAAGCTTCTATCACTCTAGCAACCCATCATCTACTTATTACTTCCCAATGCCTTCCTCTAGGCCCAAACAATGGTGAAGTGTCATGTAGTCGATGCTCACATAACACCACTAGAGGAGAGACAACATACATCTCATCAAAATATTGAACGAATACCAAATTCACATGACTACTAAAAGCAAGACTTCTCCCATGTCCTCAGGAACAAAAGTAACTACTCACAAAGCATAAACATGTTCATAATCAGAGGGGTATTAATGTGCATATAGGATCTGAACATATGATCTTCCACCAATTAAACCAACTAGCATCAACTACAAGGAGTAATTAACACTACTAGCAACCTACTAGCACCAATCCCGGACTTGGAGACAAGAATTGGATACAAGAGATGAACTAGGGTTTTGAGATGAGATGGTGCTGATCAAGATGTTGATGGAGATTGCCCTCTCCCGATGAGAGGAGCGTTGGTGATGACGATGGCGATGATTTCCCCCTCTGGGAGGGAAGTTTCCCCGGCAGAACAGCCCCGCTAGAACCCTAGATTGGCTCCGCCAAGGTTCCGCCTCGTGGCGGCGGAGTTTCGTCCGAGAAGATGGCTTATGATTATTTTCCCATCGAAAGAGTCCATATAGCAGAAGATGATCACCGGAGGGCCACCAGGGGGCCCACGAGGTAGGGGGCATGCCCCCACCCTCGTGGGCAGGGTGTGGCCCCTGGTGAAGTTCTTGCGCTCAATGTTTTTCATATATTTGGAAAACATCATCCGTGAAGTTCCAGGACTTTTGGAGCTGTGCAGAATAGGTCTCTAATATTTGCTCCTTTTCCAGCCAGAATCCCAGCTGCCGGCATTCTCCCTCTTTTATGTAAACCTTGTAAAATAAGAGAGAATAGGCATAAGTATTGTGACATAATGTGTAATAACAGCCCATAATGCAATAAATATTGATATAAAAGCATGATGCAAAATGGACGTATCAACTTTCAATTGGATTATGCCTCGCATGATAGTTATTTTGATGAGTTTACTCCCACTATTATTCATGAGAAGAATTTTGCCTATGTGGAGAGTAGTAAATTTTCTATGCTTGTAGATCATGAAAAGAATGCTTTATGTGATGTTTATATTGTTAAATTCATTCATGATGCTACTGAAAATTATTATGAGGGAGGAACATATGCTTGTAGGAGTTGCAATAATATCAAGTTTCCTCTCTATGTGCTTAAAGTTTTCAAGTTATGCTTGTTTTACCTTCCTATGCAAGTTGATTCTTGTTCCCACAAGTTGTTTGCTCACAAAATCCCTATGCATAGGAAGAGGGTTAGACTTAAATGTGCTAGTCATATTCTTCATGATGCTCTCTTTATGTTACAATTCTTATCCTTTATGTGAGCATCATTGAAATAATCATACCTAGCTAGGGGCGTTAAACGTTAGCGCTTGTTGGGAGGCAACCAAATTTTATTTTAGTTCCTTGCTTTTTGTTCCTGTTTAGTAATAAATAATTCATCTAGCCTCTGTTTAGATGTGGTTTTATGCTTTTAATTAGTGTTTGTGCCAAGTAGAACCTTTGGGAAGACTTGGGGAAAGTCTTGTTGATAATGCTGTAAAAAACAGAAACTTTAGCACTCATGAGAATTGTTGCCATTTTTATTTGGAGAGTGATATTTAGTTAATTCTTTTTTCAGATGGTTAATAGATAAATGCCTCACGTCCAGCAATTTATTTGGGAATTTTATGAGTTCCAGAAGTGTACGTTTGATACAGATTACTACAGACTGTTCTGTTTTTGACAGATTCTGTTTTTCACGTGTTGTTTACTTATTTTGATGAATCTATGGATAGTAAAAGAGTTTATAAACCATAGAGAAGTTGGAATACAGTAGGTTTAACACCAATATAAATAAAGAATGAGTTCATTACAGTACCTTGAAGTGGTGATTTATTTTCTTATACTAACGGAGCTTACGAGCTTTCTGTTAAGTTTTATGTTGTGAAGTTTTCAAGTTTTGGGTAAGGATTCGATGGACTATGGAATAAGGAATGGCAAGATCCTAAGCTTGGTGATTCCCAAGGAACCCCAAGAAAATATTCAAGGACAACCAAAAGCCTAAGCTTGGGGATGCCCCGGAAGGCATCCCCTCTTTCGTCTACTTCCATCGGGAACTTTACTTGGAGCTATATTTTTATTCACCACATGATATGTGTTTTGCTTGGAGCGTCGATTTATTTTGTTAAGATTTTCCTGCTGTTATTATTAACAATGTCTTGCATATTTTATTTCAATAAAAATGGCATTGATAGCCTTTACTATGCCTATATTAGAACTCCTCATATTGCTGTTTGAAAACAGAAAGTTCACCGCTGTTGCAATAATAGTCTAAAAAATTAAGAATGTGATAAAGTGTTGAAAACTTTTGCATATTAAGATCTGATAAATTTACTACAGTGGGAATTTTCTTTCATAATTTTTGGGGTTAGGGAAGTATCGATCGTGCTGCACTCTTTACAGACTATCCTGTTTAGGCAAATTGCTGTTATGTTTGCATTGTTTGCATATGTTTGCTTCTTTAATGATTATATTTGAGGATAGGAATATTAAATATGCAGAGGCATTTAGTATGAAATTTTGAATAATAATTTTAGTGATTTTCTACAGTAGAGTATGATAAGGTTTTTGCAATGGTTTATACTAACTTATCTCATGAGTCCTTGTTGAGTTTTGTGTGGATAAAGCTTTTGAGATTTAGGGAGACCGTGATATGAGAGGAATTAAGGAGACACAAAAGCTCAAGCTTGGGGATGCCCAAGGCATCCCAAGAAAATATTTCAAGAGGTCTCAAGCGTCTAAGCTTGGGGATGCCCCGGTTGGCATCCCACCTTTCTTCTTCAACAACTATCGGTTAGTTTCGGTTGATCCTAAGTTTTTGCTTCTTCACATGATGTTTGCTATTCTTAGATATCATTTTATTTTGTTTTTCTTGCTGTTTGAATAAAGTATCAAAATCTGAAATTATTAAATTTTAGAGAGTCTTCACATAGTTTCATAATTATTCGACTACTCATTGATCTTCACTTATATCTTTCGGAGTAGTTTGTCGTTGCTCTAGTGCTTCACTTATATCCTTTTAGAGCACGGTGGTGGTTTTATTTTGAAGAAATTGATGAACTCTCGTGCTTCACTTATATTATTTTGAGAGTATTTAGAACAGCATGGTAATTTTCTTTGGTTATGAAATTAGTCCTAAATATGATGGGCATCCAAGAGGGATATAATAAAAACTTTCATATAGAGTGCATTGAATACTATTACTATGATAAGTTTGATGCTTGATAATTGTTTTGAGATATAAAGATGGTGATATTAAAGTTGTGCTAGTTGAGTAGTTGTGAATTTGAGAAATACTTGTGTTAAAGTTTGTGATTCCCGTAGCATGCACGTATGGTGAACCGCTATGTGATGAAGTCGGAGCATGATTTATTTTTTGATTGTCTTCCTTATGAGTGGTGGTCGGGGACGAGTAATGGTCTTTTCCTACCAATCTATCCCCCTAGGAGCATGCGCGTAATACTTTGCTTTGATAACTTGTAGATTTTTGCAATAAGTATGTGAGTTCTTTATGACTAATGTTGAGTCCATGGATTATACGCACTCTCACCCTTCCACCATTGCTAGGCTCTCTAGTATCGCGCAACTTTCACCGGTACCAAAAACCCACCATTTACCTTCCTCAAAACAGCCACCATACCTACCTATTATGACATTTCCATAGCCATTCCGAGATATATTGCCATGCAACTCTCCACCGTTCTGTTTATTATGACACGCTCCATCATTGTCATATTGCTTTGCATGATCATGTAGTTGACATCGTATTTGTGGCAAAGCCACCGTTCATAATTCTTTCATACATGTCACTCATGAGCCATTGCATATCCTGGTACACTGCCGGAGGCATTCACATAGAGTCATATTGTTGTTCTAAGTATTGAGTTGTAATTCCAGAGTTGTAAGTAAATAAAAGTGTGATGATCATCATTATTAGAGCATTGTCCCAGTGAGGAAAGGATGATGGAGACTATGATTCCCCCATAAGTCGGGATGAGACTCCGGACGAAAATAAATAAATAAAAGAGGCTAAAGAAGCCCAAATAAAAAAGAAGAGAAAAGAGGCCATAAAAAGAGAAGGCCCAAACAAAAAAAATGAGAGAAAAAGAGAGAAGGGACAATGCTACTATCCTTTTACCACCCTTTTGCTTCAAAGTAGCACCATGATCTTCATGATAGAGAGTCTCTCATGTTATCACTTCCATATACTAGTGGGAACTTTTATTATAGAACTTGGCTTGTATATTCCAATGATGGGCTTCCTCAAAATGCCCTAGGTCTTCATGAGCAAGCAAGTTGGATGCACACCCACTTAGTTTCTTTTTGAGCTTTCATATACTTATAGCTCTAGTGCATCCGTTGCATGGCGATCCCTACTCACTCACATTGATATCTATTGATGGGCATCTCCATAGCCCATTGATATGCCTAGTTGATGTGAGACTATCTTCTCCTTTTTGTCTTCTCCACAACCACCATTCTATTCCACCTATAGTGCTATGTCCATGGCTCGCCCTCATGTATTGCATGAACATTGAAAAAGTTTGAGAACATCAAAATAACAAAACAATTGCTTGGCTTGTCATCGGGGTTGTGCATGATTTAAATATTTTGTGTGGTGAAGATGGAGCATAGCCACACTATATGATTTTGTAGGGATAGCTTTCTTTGGCCATGTTATTTTGAGAAGACATAATTGCTTAGTTAGTATGCTTGAAGTATTATTATTTCTATGTCAATATTAAACTTTTCTCTTGAATCTTACGGATCTGAATATTCATGCCACAATTAAGAAGAATTACATTGAAATTATGCCAAGTAGCATTCCACATCAAAAATTCTGTTTTTATCATTTACCTACTCGAGGATGAGCAAGAATAAAGCTTGGGGATGCTGATACGTCTCCAACTTATCTATATTTTTTGATTGCTCCATGCTATATTATCTACTGTTTTGGATGTTTATGGGCTTTATTATACACTTTTATATCATTTTTGGGACTAACCTATTAACCCAGATCCCAGTGCCAGTTTCTGTTTTTACCTTGTTTTAGAATATCGCAGAAAAGGAAAACCAAACGGAGTCCAATTGACCTGAAACTTCACGGAACTTATTTTTGGATCAGAAGAAGCCCAGAAGACTTGGAGTGCATGTCAGGGGATCTACGAGGAGGCCACGAGGCAGGGGGCGCGCCCTCCACCCTCGTGGCTCCCCTGACGTACTTCTTCCGCCTATATATCTCCATATACCCTAAAAACATCCGAGAGCACAATAGATCGGGAGTTCCACCGCCAGAAGCCTCCTTAGCCACCGAAAGCCAATCTAGACCCGTTCCGGACCCTGCCGGAGGGGGAAATCCCTCTCCGGTGGCCATCTTCATCATCCCGGTGCTCTCCATGACGAGGAGGGAGTAGTTCTCCCTCGGGGCTGAGGGTATGTACCAGTAGCTATGTGTTTGATCTCTCTCTCTCTCTCACGTGTTCTTGAGGTGGTACGATCTTGATGTATCGCGAGCTTTGCTATTATAGTTGGATCTTATGTTTCTTCTCCCCCTCTACTCTCTTGTAATGGATTGAGTTTCCCCTTCAAAGTTATCTTATCGGATTGAGTCTTTAAAGATTTGAGAACACTTGATGTATGTATTGCCGTGCGTATCTGTGGTGACAATGGGATATCCCGTGATTCACTTGATGTATGTTTTGGTGATCAACTTGCGGGTTCCGCCCATGAACCTATGCATAGGGGTTGGCACAAGTTTTCGTTGTGATTCTCCAGTAGAAACTTTGGGCACTCTTTGAGGTTCTATGTGTTGGTTGAATAGATGAATCTGAGATTGTGTGATGCATATCGTATAATCATACCCATGGATACTTGAGGTGACATTGGAGTATCTAGGTGACATTAGGGTTTTGGTTGATTTGTGTCTTAAGGTGTTATTCTAGTACGAAATCTAGGGCTGTTTGTGACACTTATAGGAATAGCCCAACAGATTGATTGGAAAGAATAACTTTGAGGTGGTTTTGTACCCTACCATAATCTCTTCGTGTGTTCTCCGCTATTAGTGACTTTGGAGTGACTCTTTGTTGCATGTTGAGGGATAGTTATATGATCCAATTGTGTTATTATTGTTGAGAGGATTTGCACTAGTGAAAGTATGAACCCTAGGCCTTGTTTCAACACATTGCAATACCGTTTGTGCTCACTTTTATCATTCGTTACCTTGCTGTTTTTATATTTTCATATTACAAAAACCTTTATCTACCATCCATATACCACTTTTATCACCATCTCTTCGCCGAACTAGTGCACCTATACAACTTACCATTGTATTGGGTGTGTTGGGGACACAAGAGACTCTTTTTTATTTGGTTGCAGGGTTGCTTGAGAGAGACCATCTTCATCCTACGCCTCCTACGGATTGATAAACCTTAGGTCATCCACTTGAGGGAAATTTGCTACTGTCCTACAAATCTCTGCACTTGGAGGCCCAACAACGTCTACAAGAAGAAGGTTGTGTAGTAGACATCAATCCTCTATTTAGTTATTTATGTCAAAAAACTTGACCTTTGCTATTCAGATTAATAAAAGGCTACAATTAACCTATGTTGCGTATTTTGTTTAACTATTTTTACTCCAATGTGAGACAAGATCAACGAAAACCTTTCCAAGATTTCAAAGAATCGACTCGTATATGAGACAAGATCATGATCCAGAAGGATGCAGATTTAGTGAGTTAACTGCAACTTACTTTGGATGTAATGATGCACTCAAAGTCAGTGACACTAAATCCCAGTCCAATCCAGAATCAAGGTTGGCACTGAAAATTTTGTTTTTGCCAATTAAGTTTCCTTATGCCACTCTAGATTTTGACATTTCACTTTTGCCACTCTTAGTTTTTGACAACTATCACAATTTCCATTCCCGTGGCAAAAACAAAATTTTCAGACTGGCAATTGTGATAATTGTCAAAAACTAAGAGTGGCAAAAATGAAATAAAATCTAAGAGTGGCATAAGGGAAATATCAAAATCTAAGAGTGGCATAAGGAAAATTGGCAAAATCTAGAGTGGCAAAAACAAAATTTTCCCTTTTTCTAGAGCTATGCTCTGGTGATTCTTACGTTTTTTCTTTGGTAGAATGTAAGGCGTATGACGGCGATTATACCAAGCCAAACATAGGTGACTGCGAGGTCTTTGATTGGTTGATATATATAAAAGCATAACTAAGCCACCACTCGGATGCAATCACTCTGGTGACCATATGGTCTTTGCATAGAACTACACAGATATAATTTGTCTAATTGACATGTCTAAGTTTTGATCCATGTCTGTATGCTTTTAGAATTATAGCGATGTTAGTTTATAATGGTGTCTTAGTTAATGTCTCTATGTCGAAGTCTATTATTCTGTGGCAATGCACGTGCATTCGACTAGTGCTTATAGAGGTAATTTTAATCCTAGGCCTTTTCCTAGTAATTCCTCTGATAATTATGGTAATTCCTATGGAAAATCCTTCTTATAATAATAATATGAACACCTCTGATCTTGAGAATAATATTAAACAATTTATCAACACACCAAAAGTTTTCAACACTACCATAGAAGAAAAGTTGAATAAGATTGATGATTTGTCTAGAAGTGTTGATAGAATTTCTCATGATGTAGAAAATCTCAAGATGAAATTTTTTGTGCCTAAATATGAGGAATCAATTAAAGCTTTTTATGTTTCTACGGGTGAAAGTAAGAAAAGAACCGCTATGCTTAGAGCCAAAAGAGAAGTTTTAGAAAAAGCGTTTTCTAGTGATTACTTTCGTAAAAGTGATGAAGATCTTAAAATGATTGGTGTTTCTTCTACCTTGTTTAGTAAAGTTAAGATTGATGAAAAAGGGACTGGAGAAGAGTCAACTTTAGTTAGAAGGCGTCCCGATAATTCTGAGCGTCAAAATCTTCTTAGGAAAATTGATGAAAGTGGGTTTGAAGAGGTCAAAACTTTAACCAATGATGTGCCCACTCTTTTGGATTACAAATCCTTTAATTATGATAGTTTTCCTTTGATTTATTGTATTTCTTTGTTGCAATCCATGATAAATTCACCCCATGCTTATGAACAAAATAATGCTTTTACTAAACATATTGTTGATGCTATGATGAAAGCTTTAGAAGAAAAGTTGGAATTAGAAGTTTCAAATCCTAGAAAATTGCATGATGAATGGGAACCTACTATCAAAGTCAAGATAAAAAATTATGAGTGTTTTGCTTTGTGTCTTGGGTGCTAGTGTTTCTACAATTCTGAAATCTTTATGTGATGTGCTTGGTCTTACCGATATTGGAGAATGTTCTTTGAATTTACACTCGGTAGATTCTACTATTAAAAATCCTATGGGAAGAATTAATGATGTTCTTATTCTTGCAAATAGGAATTATGTGCCTATAGATTTTATTGTTCTTGATATTGATCGCAATCCGTCTTGTCCAATTATTCTTGGTAGACCGTTTTTACACACTATCGGTGCTGTGGTTGATATGAAAGAAGGTAATATTAAGTTCCAATTTCAACTAAGGAAGGGTATGGAACACTTCCCTAGAACAATAATTAGGCCACCATCTGAATCAATCATGATAGAATCTTATGGATCTCGAAACAAAGATGACAAAACTTAGATCCTTGCTTTATGCCTAGCTAAGGGCGTAAAATGATAGCACTTGTTGGGAGGCGACCCAATGAATAAAATTTATTTTTGCTTCTCGCTTCCTGTTCTTGAGTGTTAGAGCAATTATTCTACTGTTATGATTGTGGTTTTTGTGTTCTAATTACTGTTTGTGCCAAGTAAAGCCTTTAGGATCTTCTTGGGTGGTAGTTGTTTGATCTTGCTGAAAAACATAAACTTTTGTGCTAACAAAAAAATTCTCATTTTTAATCAGAGCATGATAAAATACCAATTCTTTTTGAACAATATTAATATACAAATTGCTCAGGTTTTCCTAATTTCCCAAGATTTTTGGAGTTATATAAGTATCCTAAATTTCTAGATTACTATAGACTGTTATGTTTTTGACACATTCTGTTTTCTTTGCGTTGTGTGCTTGTTTTGATGATTCTATGGTTTTCTTTGATGAATTTTTGCCATAGAAAAGTTGGAATACAGTAGATATAATGCAAGAATAAAGTATGAATTGGTTTTCTACAGTACCTATAGTAGTGATTTGCTTTCTTATACTAACGGATCTCACGAAGGTTTTGTTGAGTTTTGTGTGATTGAAGTTTTCAAGTTTTGGGTTATCTTACGATGGATGAAGGAATAAGGAGTAAGGAGAGCCTAAGCTTGGGGATGCCCATGGTACACCAAGTTATTATCCAAAGAGAAGCAAGCAACTAAGCTTGGGGATGCCCCGAGTGGCATCCCCTCTTTCCTCTAACGACCATCGGTATTTTACTTGAAGCTATATTTTTATTCGTCACATACTATGTGTTTTGCTTGGAGCGTCTTGTATGATATGAGTCTTTGCTTGTTTTGTTTTGTGTTTTTAGTCTTTATTCCTTGCTGTACACACCTATTTGAGAGATCCAAAATTATTCCATGACTTGTTAGAATTGCTCTCTATGCTTCACTTAAATTTTTATGAGCTATGGACTTGCTCTAGTGCTTCACTTATATCTTTTTGAGCACGGTGTGCTTTAGTATTTTTGAAGAAATTTTCTCTTGATTCACTTATATTTATTTGAGAGTTAGTAATTTTTTAAGAAATTCTCTTTTGCTTCACTTAAATTAATTTGAGAAAGAAATATTATGCTCATGATCTTTACTTATATTTGTTTGAGCTTATCAAAAGCAACACATGAAAATTAGTTCTAAAGTGATAGATATCCAAGAATGATATAATAAAAACTTTCATGAAGATCATTGGGCAAAATAAACTTGATTCTTAGTAATATTTTTGAGATATGATAATGTGATATGTGAGTCATGTTGATGAGTAATTATTCTTTAGTAAGAATATTGGTGTTAAGGTTTGTGATTCCCTATGCAAGCACGAAAGTCAATAGTTATGCAATGAAATTATATCCTACTTGTGGTGAATTATTCGGTGTTAATTATGCTTAATTCTCACTAATGATATTACTCGTTTATTGGTTGGTCGCTTCTCAATCTTTATCTAGCCTTCATTTTGCACTAAGTATGATCACTACTTGTGCATTCAAAATCCTTTAAACCAGTTTTGCCACATGAGTCCACTATACCTACCTATATGCGGTATTCTTTTGCCGTTCTAAGCAAATTTGTATGCGCTATCTCTAATATTCAAAATAAATTTCTCCTTTGTGTTTTCGTATTGCCCGCGAGGCGGTGAGGGGTGACTAATATTTTTCATGCTAGATGTGTTATTCTCATGATGAGTGTTTATTCACTTGTCATTGCACGAGAGTAAGGCAAAGCTATTAGGGATGCCCAGTCCCGAAATGAAAAATGAATTTACTTTATGTTGTCAAATAATAAATTCCTTGGAAAATGTTGCTATGGAAGGCACCCGTGGATATAGTTAGCCATGGAAAGTGAAAGTATGGTGGAAAATGAATAAACTTTAATTTCTGTTTGGGAACCGCCTATGATATACCTAGCATGGAAAGTGTTGGGAACTCTATGTCGTTTTCGTTGGTGGGAAAGTATGCCTCTCAAAATGTTTTTATCTCTCAATTTTCAATTTGAGCTCTGGCACCTCTACAAATCCCTACGTCCCTCTACGAAGGACCTTTCTTTTACTTTATGCAATTTTTATTTCAAATGTGGGTCTCCATCTTCTCTTATAAATCACCAACTAGGGGGCACTATGATCATACTTGAGCATTGGGTGTAGTTAATATGCGACTGTGTTTCATGAATGGATCAATGATTGAGCATGATGGGCTAGGGATAACTTATTTTAGCATTGATATTTTGAAAGACCTGGTTGTTTGTTGGTATGCTTGAGTATCTAAATTATCATGTTAAAACTAGACCATTGCCTTGAACAATATAAAATTCCAAATGTCCATGCTATAAAGAAAAGAATATGAGATGACATGTTAGGCAGCATTCCACATTTAAAATTCTGTTTTTATCATTTACCTACTCGAGGACGAGCAGGAATTAAGCTTGGGGATGCTGATACGTCTCCAACATATCTATAATTTTTGATTGTTCCATGATGTTATATTATCATTATTGGATGTTTTATAATCATTTTATATAATTTTTGGTACTAACCTATTGACATAGTGCCAAGTGCCAGTTGCTATTTTTTGCATGTTTTTACATTGCAGGTAATCAATATCAAACGGAGTCCAAACACAATGAAACTTTTTGTGGATTTTTTTGGACCAGAAGACATCCAATGGGCCGGAGAAGTGCCTGGGGGGTGCTCTAAGGGTAGCACAACCCACCAGGGTGTGCCTGGAGGCCCAGGCGCGCCCTGGTGGGTCATGCCCACCTCGGGTGCCCCCCGGACCACCTCTTTGCTCTATAAATACCCCAATATTCCAGAAACCCTAGGGGAGTCGGCAAAAATCAATTCTAGCCGCCGAAGAGTCCAGAACCACCAGATCCAATCTAGACACCATCACGGAGGGGTTCACCACTTCCATTTGTGCCTCTCCGATGATGCGTGTGAGTAGTTCTTTATAGACCTTCGGGTCCATAGTTAGTAGCTAGATGGCTTCCTCTCTCTCGTTTGATTCTCAATACAATGGTCTCTTGCAGATCCATATGATGTAACTCTTTTTGCAGTGTGTTTGTTGGGATCGGATGAACTTTGAGTTTATGATCAGATATATCTTTTTATCCATGAAAATTATTTGAGTTTCTTTGATCTCTTATATGCATGATTGCTTATACCCTCGTATTTCTTCTCCGATATTTGGGTTTTGTTTGGTCAACTTGATATATCTCTCTTGCAATGGGAAGAGGTGCTTTGTAGTGGGTTCAATCTTACGGTGCTTGATCCCAGTGACAGATGGGGAACCAACACGTAGGTATCATTGCTACTAAGGATAAAACGATGGGGTCTATTTCTACATAAATAGATCTTGTCTACATCATCTCATCGTTCTTATTGCATTACTCCGTTTCTCCATGAACTTAATACACTGGATGCATGCTGGATAGTGATTGATGTGTGGAGTAATAGTAGTAGATGTAGGCAGGAGTCGGTCTACTAATCTTGGACGTGATGCCTATATAATGATCATTGCCTGGATATTGTCATGATTATTTGAAGTGCTATCAATTTCCCAACAGTAATTTGTTTACCCACCGTTTGATTTGCTATTTTTCTCGAGAGAAGCCACTAGTGAAACCTACGGCCCACGAGTCTCTTTCTCATATTATTTGCCTTTGCGATCTATTTTCCTTTGCTTTTATTTCCAGATCTATTAAACCAAAGATACGAAAATACCTTGCTGCAATTTATTCTTATTTATTTCATCTCGTGTTCCTGCGATCCAATCTATCATATTTTTATCACGTTCGTTTGCCAATTTCTGGCGCCGCTATCCGGAAGGTATTGACAACCCCTTTTACATGTCGGGTTGCAAGTGTTTGTTATATGTGTGCAGGTGTTGTTTACGTAGTGTTGCTTGGTTCTCCTACTGGTTCGATAACCTAGGTTTAATCACTGAGGGAAATACCTACCGCCAATGTGCTGCATCATCCCTTCCTCTTTGGGAAATACCGATGTAGCTTCAAGCCGCATCAGCCCCGCTCGGCGGTGCTGTTAGGGTGGCCCATGCGTTCCTGGATCTGTCATTCAAGGGCGGCGTTTGAAGCTTGAAGCTCCCTCTGCCGCTCCTCGCCTGCCTCATGATAGCAATCAGCGGCCCTAGCTTCTTCCAAGGCACGGGTGCAAGCCTCGCGAGAAGTGGCGACGGATATCACGACGTCCGCACAGGCGCGCTCATGCTGGAGGTGCCCAAGGTTGATGACGAACTTCAACTGGTGCCACTCGTGCACCAGGCGGAGGCCCTCCCCCTCGAGGCAGCTGTCGACATCAACAAGCTCCCCTCCGAGCCGACTCAGCGCGCCCATTGCTTCCCGGAAGAGGTCGTGGCGGACGGCGCTACGACCGCGCGCAAGCTCTAGTGCACGGCCGAGCCCTTCCTCCACGTCAGGGGCTCCAGGAGAGGCGTGGAGTAGCTCGCCTGTCTCCGGCAAGGGGCCAACGGCCGGCGCTTCCCCGGCCCTTTCCCAGGTGAGACGTCTCCGTCGTATCTATAATTTTTGATTGTTTCATGCCAATATTATACAACTTTCATATATTTTTGGCAACTTTTTATATGATTTATTGGACTAACTGATGTCTACTACACAACCTTCTTCTTATAGACGTTGTTGGGCCTCCAAGTGCAGAGGTTTGTAGGACAGTAGAAAATTTCCCTCAAGTGGATGACCTAAGGTTTATCAATTCATGGGAGGCGTAGGATGAAGATGGTATCTCTCAAGCAACCCCGCAACCAAATAACAAAGAGTCTCTTGTGTCCCCAACACACCCAATACAATGGTAAATTGTATAGGTGCACTAGTTCGGCGAAGAGATGGTGATACAAGTGGTATATGGATAGTAGATATAGGTTTCTGTAATCTGAAAATATAAAAACAGCAAGATAACTAATGATAATAGTGAGCGTAAATGGTATTGCAATGCGTTGAAACAAGGCCTAGGGTTCATACTTTCACTAGTGCAAGTTCTCTCAACAATAATAACATAATTGGATCATATAACTATCCCTCAACATGCAACAAAGAGTCACTCCAAAGTCACTAATAGCGGAGAACAAACGAAGAGATTATGGTAGGGTACGAAACCACCTCAAAGTTATCCTTTCTAATCGATCTATTCAAGAGTCCAGAGTAAAATAACACGAAGCTATTCTTTCAGTTCAATCTATCATAGAGTTCATACTAGAATAACACCTTAAGACCCAAATCAACCAAAACCCTAATGTCACCTAGATACTCCAATGTCACCTCAAGTATCCGTGGGTATGATTATACGATATGCATCACACGATCTCAGATTCATCTATTCAACCAACAGAAAAGTACTTCAAAGAGTGCCCCAAAGTTTCTACCGGAGAGTGAAGACAAAAACGTGTGCCAACCCCTATGCATAGGTCCATGGGCGGAACCCGCAAGTTGATCACCAAAACATACGTCAAGTGAATCAATAGAATACCCCATTGTCACCACGGGTATCCCACGCAAGACATACATCAAGTGTTCTCAAATCCTTAAAGACTCAATCCGATAAGATAACTTCGAAGGGAAAACTCAATCCATTACAAGAGAGTAGAGGGGGAGAAACATCATAAGATCCAACTATAATAGCAAAGCTCGCGATACATCAAGATCGTACCACCTCAAGAACACAAGAGAGAGAGAGGGAGAGATCAAACACATAGCTACTGGTACATACCCTCAGCCCCGAGGGAGAACTACTCCTCGTCATGGACAGCACCGGGATGATGAAGATGGCCACCGAAGAGGGATTCCCCCCCTCTGGCAGGGTGCCAGAATGGGTCTAGACTAGTTTTTGGTGGCTACGGAGGCTTCTGGCAGCGGAACTCCCGATCTATCCCGCTCCCCGAAGTTTTTAGGGTATATGGATATATATAGGAGGAAGAAGTACGTCGGTGGATCTCCGGGCTGTCCACAAGGCAGGGGGGCGCGCCAGGGGGGGTGGGCGCCCCCCACCCTCGTGGGCAGCTCGGACTCTTCTGGTCCATCTCCGATACTCTGTGGGCTTCTTCTAGTCCAAAAATAAGTTCCGTGAAGTTTCAGGTCAATTGGACTCCGTTTGATTTTCCTTTTCCGCGATACTCTAAAACAAGGAAAAACAGAAACTGGCACTGGGCTCTAGGTTAATAGGTTAGTCCCAAAAATCATATAAAATAGCATATAAATGCATATGAAACATCCAAGGTTGATAATATAATAGCATGAAACAATCAAAAATTATAGATATGTTGGAGACGTATCAACATCCCCAAGCTTAATTCCTGCTCGTCCTCGAGTAGGTAAATGATAAAAACAAAATTTTTGATGTGGAATGCTACCTAACATATTTACCCATGTAATTCTCTTTATTGTGGCAAGAATATTCAGATCCATAAGATTTAAGACAAAAGTTTAATATTAACTTAAAAATAATAATACTTCAAGCATACTAACAAAGCAATCATGTCTTCTCAATATAACATGGCCAAAGAAAGCTATCCCTACACAATCATAGTCTGGCTATGCTCTATCTTCACCACACAAAATATTTAAATCATGCACAACCCCGATGACAAGCCAAGCAATTGTTTCATATTTTTGATGTTCTCAAACTTTTTCAATCTTCACGCAATACATGAGCGTGAGCCATGGATATAGCACTATAGGTGGAATAGAAGGGTGGTTGTGGAGAAGACAAAAAGGGAGAAGATAGTCTCACATCAACTAGGCATATCAATGGGCTATGGAGATGCCCATCAATAGATATCAATGTGAGTGAGTAGGGATTGCCATGCAATGGATGCACTAGAGCTATAAGTGTATGAAAGCTCAACAAGAAACTAAGTGGGTGTGCATCCAACTCGCTTGCTCATGAAGACCTAGGGCATTTTGAGGAAGCCCATCATTGGAATATACAAGCCAAGTTCTATAATGAAAGACTCCCACTAGTATATGAAAGTGACAACATAGGAGACTCTCTATCATGAAGATCATGGTGCTACTTTGAAGCACAAGTGTGGTAAAAGGATAGTAGCATTGCCCCTTCTCTCTTTTTCTCTCATTTTTTGGGCCTTCTCTCTTTTTTTGGCCTTTTTTTCTTTTTTTTTTCCGTCCGGAGTCTCATCCCGACTTGTGGGGGAATCATAGTCTCCATCATCCTTTCCTCACTGGGACAATTCTCTAATAATTATGATCATCACACTTTTATTTACTTACAACTCAATAATTACAACTCGATACTTAGAACAAGATATGACTCTATATGAATGCCTCCGGCGGTGTACCGGGATGTGCAATGACTCATGAGTGACATGTATGAAAGAATTAAGAATGATGGCTTTGCCACAAATACGATGTCAACTACATGATCATGCAAAGCAATATGACAATGGTGAAGCGTGTCATAATAACGGAACGGTGGAAAGTTGCATGGCAATATATCTTGGAATGGCTATGGAAATGCCATAATAGGTAGGTATGGTGGTTGTTTTGAGGAAGGTATAAGGTGGGTGTATGATACCGGCGAAAAGTGCGCGGTAATAGAGAGGCTAGCAATGATGGAAGGGTGAGAATGCGTATAATCCATGGACCCAACATTAGTCATAAAGAAATCACATACTTATTGCAAAAATCTATTAGTTATCGAAACAAAGTACTACGCGCATGCTCCTAGGGGGATAGATTGGTAGGAAAAGACCATCGCTCGTCCCCGACTGCCACTCATAAGGAAGGCAATCAATGAATAAATCATGCTCCGACTTCATCACATAACGGTTCACCATACGTGCATGCTACGGGAATCACAAACTTTAACACAAGTATCTCTCAAATTCACAACTACTCACTAGCATGACTCTAATATTACCATCCTCATATCTCAAAACAATCATCAAGTATCAAACTTCTCATAGTATTAAATGCACTTTATATGAAAGTTTTTATTATATCCCTCCTGGATGCCCATCATATTAGGACTAAATTCATAACCAAAGCAAATTACCATGCTGTTCCAAAAGACTCTAAAAATAATATGAGTGAAGCATGAGAGCTCATCTATTTCTATAAAATAAAACCACCTCCATGCTCTAAAATGATATAAGTGAAGCACTAGAGCAAAAGACAAACTACTCCGAAAGATATAAGTGAAGATCAATAAGTAGTCGAATAATTATGCAACTATATGAAGACTCTCTAACATATAAGAATTTCATATCTTGATACTTTGTTCAAACAGCAAGCAAAACAAAATAAAATGACATCTAAGAATGGCAAACATCATGTGAAGAAGCAAAAACTTAGGATCAACCGAAACTAACCGATAGTTGTTGAAGAAGAAAGGTGGGATGCCAACCGGGGCATCCCCAATCTTAGACGCTTGCGACTTCCTGAAATATTATATTGGGATGCCTTGGGCATCCCCAAGCTTGAGCTTTTGTATCTCCTTAATTCCTATCATATCACGGTCTCCCTAAATCTCAAAAGCTTCATCCACACAAAACTCAACAAGGACTCATGAGATAAGTTAGTATAAACCAATGCAAAAACCTTATCATAGTCTACTGTAGAAAATCACTAAAATTATTATTAAACATTGCATATTAAATGCCTCTGCATATTTAATAGTCCTATCCTAAAATAGAATCATTAAATAAGCAAACATATGCAAACAATGCAAACATAACATCAATCTGCCTAAACATGACAGTCTGTAAAGAGTGCAGCAAGATCCATACTTTCCTAGCTCCAAAAATTATGAAAGAAAATTCCCACTGTAGTAAATTTATCATAGATTATTATGCAAAAGGTTTCAACATTTTATCACATTCTGACTTTTCTATGGATTTTTTGCAACAGTGGTAAACTTTCTGTTTTCAAACAGCAACATGTATACTTGTAAAATAGGCATAGTAAAGGCTATCAATGCCACTTTTATTGAAATAAAAGGTGCAAAACATTGTTCTAAATAACATCAAGAAAATACTAACAAAATAAAATGACGCTCCAAGCAAAACAGATATCATGTGGTGAATAAAAATATAGCTCCAACTAAAGTTACCGATAGAAGTAGACGAAAGAGGGGATGCCTTCCAGGGCATCCCCAAGCTCTGGCTTTTAGGTGTCCTTAGATTATCTTGGGGGTGCCATGGGCATCCACAAGCTTAGGCTCTTGCAACTCCTTGTTCCATAATCCATCAAATCTTTACCCAAAACTTGAAAACTTCACAACACAAAACTCAAAGTAGAACATCTCGTGAGCTCCGTTAGCGAAAGAAAACAAAAGACCACTTCAAGGTACTCTAATGAACTCATTCTTTATTTATATTGGTGTTAAACCTACTGTATTCAAACTTCTCTATGGTTTATAAACTATTTTACTAGCCATAGATTCATCAAAATAAGCAAACAACACACGAAAAATAGAATCTGTCAAAAACAGAACAGTCTGTAGTAATCTGTAGCTAGCGCAATATCTGGAACCCAAAAATTCTAAAATAAATTTCTGGACGTGAGGAATTTATCTATTAATCATCTTCAAAAAGAATGAACTAAATATCACTTTCCAAATAAAAATGTTAGCAGTTCTCGTGAGCGCTAAAGTTTCTGTTTTTTTACAGCAAGATATCAAGACTTTCCCCAAGTCTTCCCAACGGTTCTACTTGGCACAAACACTAATTAAACACAAAAAACACAACCAAAATAGAGGCTAGGTAAATCATTTATTACTAAACAGGAGCAAAAACCAAGGAATAAAAATAAAATTGGGTTGCCTCCCAACAAGCGCTATCGTTTAACGCCCCTAGCTAGGCATAAAAAGCAAGGATAGATATAGGTATTGCCATAATAGTAAGATAGATCATTAAAACTCATTTCATATTCTCTATGTTCGTCAGCAAGTTTTCTTTGAGGCAAGCAAAAATAATCAAAAGGGCTAAATTTAATGGGACAAAAGTCCCCAAGATCAACTTTAGGAGGTATAGGTTCCTCCTTCGGCCCTTCGTATTGCACAACCAATTCATCATTATAGGCATTCTTTTGACAGAACTTTGTGAGCCTATACTCAAGGGAGTATCCTAGCTCATTATTTTGAATAGAAAAATCATTACTAAGTTCAGAAAGCCTATCGATTAGAACATTGGTGGGAACCTTTTTTCTAAGGTTTTCATTAAAAGCAACATAATCTAGAGATTGAAAACGCATTATTTCCTCTTGATCAAATAGGATAGTTTCTATGGGAGGACGGCCAGCGTACACCCTATAACGTGCAAAGATTTCTTTGGCCTCTCTTATTATAAATCTGAATTCATGATCCAAAAATATAGTAGCTGCACGCTTGACAGAAAAATGTTCAATATTAGAAAATTCTAGGAAAATCCTTTGTATGCAAGGGTGCATGTGCATAAATTGCCTTTCAAGTTCAAATATAAGCATGTCAATAGCGTCTGCAAGACTACTAGTTCTATGAAGGATAGAACTACCCATAGAAGGTAAAGCACCGGCACAAGTAAAGAAATCTTGGATAACTCCTTTTCCAATAATATTACCGCTTAACAAAGACAAAAGAGGGGATGCCTTCGGGGGCATCCCCAAGCTTAGGCTCTTGGTTGTCCTTGAATATTACCTTAGGGTGCCTTGGGAATCCCCAAGCTTAGGCTATTGTCACTCCTTATTCCATAGTCCATCGAATCTTTACCCAAAACTTGAAAACTTCACAACACAAAACTTAACAGAAAACTCGTAAGCTCCGTTAGTATAAGAAAATAAATCACCACTTAGGTACTGTTGTGAACTCATTCTAAATTCATATTGGTGTAATATCTACTGTATTCCAACTTCCATATGGTTCATACCCTCCGATACTACTCATAGATTCATCAAAATAAGCAAACAACACATAAAAAACAGAATCTGTCAAAAACAGAACGGTCTGTAGTAATCTGTAGGTTTCGAATACTTATGTAACTCCAAAAATCCTGAGAAATTAGGAAGTCCTAGGAAATTTGTTTGTTAATCTATTGCAAGTGGAATTGGTATTTTATCGCTCTCTAGTAAAAATGAAAATTATTATCGTGAGCGCATACTTTCTGTTTTTTACAGCAAGATCTCAAAGACTTTCCCCAAGTCTTCCCAAAGGTTCTACTTGGCACAAACACTAATTAAAAGCATAAAACCACATCTAAACAGAGGCTAGATGAATTATTTATTACTAAACAGGAGCAAAAAGCAAGTAACATAAATAAAATTGGGTTGCCTCCCAACAAGCGCTATCATTTAACACCCCTAGCTAGGCATGATGATTTCAATGATGCTCACAAAGGTAAGAATTGAAACATAATGGGAGCATCATGAAGCATATGATAAGCACATTTAAGTCTAACCCTCTTCCTATGCATAGGGATTTTGTGAGCAAACAACTTATGGGAACAATAATCAACTAGCATAGGAGGGCAAAACAAGCATAACTTCAAAACTTTAAGCACATAGAAAGGAAACTTGATATTATTGTAGCTCCTACAAGCATATATTCCTCCCTCATAATAATTTTCAGTAGCATCATGAATGAATTCAACAATATAACCATCACATGAAGCATTCTTTTCATGATCTACAAGCATAGAAAATTTATTACTCTCCACATAAGCAAATCTATTCTCATCAATAGTAGTGGGAGCAAACTCAACGAAATAACTATCATGTGAGGCATAATCCAATTGAAAATTAAAATCATGATGACAAGTTTCATGGTTATCATTATTCTTAATAGCATACAAGTCATCACAATAATCATCATAGATAACAACTTTGTTCTCATAATCAATTGGAACCTCTTCTGAAATAGTGTATTCATCACTAGATAAAGTCATGACCTCTCCAAATCCACTTTCATCAATATAATCATCATAAATAGGAGGCATCACTACAAAAAAAGGCACATCCATGACATTTTGGGCCGAACGAATTTTTTTTCTGTCATACATATGACACTTCTATGACGATAATTGTGACAAAACCCAGTATCATCATAGATTTGGTGGGCTCCTACTTCTATGACAAAAAATCATGACAGAAAATGGGCTTTTCATCCTGGGCGGGCCAGAGACGCAGCTGCATGACATTCTTTGTGCCGTCCATGACGGAAAAAACCATGGTAGAAGCGAGGGCGAGGAAAATTTCGGGGAGTTCGCAGTTACGGTGGGAGGTTGGGGGCCGAGTGATGCGTGCTTCTCTCGTACACGTACGCGCGTGTGTGCGAGGCGTTGGCTCTAACTGAACCCGAGCGAGGTGTTGGGCTCTAACTGAACCCGGGTGATTGCACTGTAGGCTACACGTTACTGAACCCGAGCGATCGATCGATGGCTGTTAACTGAACCCGATCGAGCGATTCCTTCGCTACTGCTGCTAACTGAAGCCGATCGATGCTGCCTCTGGGATGAACAGTGAGCGTTGCGGGGGGGTTTGGATGAACAGTGAGCGGTGGCGTTGCCTCTGGATGAACAGGACACCGTGGTGTGGTGGAGGGCTGGATGAACAATAGACGGTGGAGGGGTGCCCGTGGAGGGGTGGATGAACAGGACCCCGTGGTGTGGAGGGCTGGATGAACAATAGACGGTGGAGGGGTGCCCGTGGAGGGGTGGTTGAACAGGACTCTGTGGTGTGGATGGCTGGATGAACAGTAGACGGTGGAGGGGCGGTTGAACAGTAGCCGGTGGAGTAGCGCGCGGTGGAGGCTAGATGAACAGGAGCCCGTAGAGGCTGGAGGAGGTCGACGGTGGAGATGAACAATATCCCGTGGAGTCCCGTTTTGCGGTACGCCACACCCCTCCCGATGAACAGGACCCCCGTTTCGACCGTAGCGCTCCAACACAAGTCCGTTTCGTCCGTTTTGCGGTACGCCACACCCCTTCCGATCAACAGGACCCCTGTTTCGACCGTAGGAGGTCAGTTTCCTCCATTTTGCGGTACGCCAGACCCCTCCCGATGAACAGGATCCCGTTTCGAACGTGGCCAGTCGAACACAAGGTCGTTTCCTCTGTTTTGCGGTACGCCAGGCCTCGTTTCCATCGCATGTTCCGTCCAAGCCCTCCCGATGAACATGACCACGCATTCTGTTCCGACCCAGCCGGTTGGCTCCCACGCGTTCCGTTGCCTCCTGATGAACACGACGCATTATGTTGCCTCCCCATAAATACGACGCATTCCGTTGCCTCCCCATGAACACGACGACGACGTTGTTTCTCCGTTCCGACCCAGCCATGTACATGAGCCCTGGGCGTACGCATGCGGGAGTAGGCGTTCGAGACCTCGCCCGTATGTACACATACGTGGCCATATTTTCTTTCTTGCACCCTGGCCGCTGTGCGTACGTGTACATGCTACGTGCGCGCCTCTACTACGACACGTGCACGCCTCTCCATCCACTAGTATATATGTACGTACACGTTCGCGACCAGAATGACAACACTACGTACGCTTCGACCAGGTGGGTCCCGACTGTCATGCACTTCCTTGCGTGCGAAGATGTAGCTGGTGGGTCCTAGAAGTCAGGGACGAATCGTTTTTTTTTGCTTGGACGCACTTCCTTGCGTGCGAAGGTGTAGCTGGTGGGTCCCAGCAGTCAGGGGGGAAACATTTTTTTTTGCAAAATACGGTGGCCCGTCCGGTGGGTCCCCGCTGTCAGGTGGAGGAATAATTATTTTGTGCGTAATAAGGAGGCACTTCCTTGCTGTGGCCGTGGACCCAGCTGTCAGCGTCTCCACGCACACTACTCTTCCGATGGAAGTCGGTCATTGACCACATTGACCACGCCACGCCGAGAGCACCACGGCGGTGGACGACGGCGAGGCCTAGGAAGGGGACGGCACGGAGGCAGGGAAGACTCGGCAGTTGTTTCCCACGCGGAGGGGAGTACGACTGTACGAGGGTTTGCTGGTTCGTCTGCCGTCGCCGGAGAATAACAGCAGGTGTGGGTGAGTAGAGGGATGGCTAGGTCAGTGATGGGAGTACGGTGGGGCGGTGAGGCCTGCGCGGTAGCACAGCTAGCCGCGGGGAGGAGGGAGCAGGCAGTCCCGCCGGCGCTTATTTGAGCGGCTAGAGCAGGAAGAGCAGAGATTGAAGAATCACGATGGCCGTTGGATGGACATCCAATAGTCAGTGCTTGTGCGTCAACCTTTTTTAGGAAAGCCTCAAATATGTGGAAAACATCATGCAACCCATCTACCATTATTTCTAATAATTTACAGCCCATTTGCTAATTCTTAAGGTTTTTTTCGGAGCCCATATTCTTTTTGTTGGCATTACAGCCCATATTGTGGCCATGATGAAAAAATATACGAAATTTTGCATATTTTGTTGTGGTCCAAACTGTTTTTAATCCCGAAATTTTGACTCACATTCAAACTGATTTTAAAAATAAATGTATATCAATATAAAATCCAACAAATTCTCCATGCATAAAAATTAATGTAATTTAAAATCTTGAAATGAAAAAAAGATATTTGAAACTAATTGTCGGTTTGATGTGTTTTAAAAATGTACAACCCATTTCTCATTACTGATGGGCCATTTTCTCGGCCAGCCGAATGAAAGCTCTCCTCGTCTTGAAAGATTTGCAGCCCAACAGGCCTGGCAAAGCGACTTACTTGGCAAATCACAAAAAAACTGGGCTGTGGCCGTGGACCCAGCTATCAGCCTCTCCACGTACAGTACTCTTCCGATGAAAGTCGTTCCTTGACCACATTGACCACGTCGCGCGGAGAGCACCACGGCGGTGGACGATGGTGAGTCCTAGGAAGGGGATGACGCGGAGCCGGGGAAATGCGACAGTGGAAGCCCGCGCGGAGAGGAGTACGAGGGTTCACTGGTTCGGCTGCCGTGTGAGGCTGCCTTCACCGCAGGGCCTGGCCAGCGGTGGGAATAGTAGGGGGCGGTGAGGCCTCTACGGCAGCACAGCCGGCCACGAGAGGCAGGAGCATGCGGCACGACCGGCGCTGCTTTGGGCGGCTGGAGCAAGAAGACCAGAGGTTGAAGAAGCACTACGGCCGTTGGATGGACATCGTACGGTCAATGGAGCTAGAATCGTTCATATTGACTATGTTGACAAAACCCTTCATCCCCGTCAATTTAGTAGGCCCACAAGTCAGCCTCCCACCAAGGTGGGTCCCAGCTAGCCGAGGGAGTATTCATTTTTTGTGCGTAATAAGGAGGCACTTCCGGTGGGTCTGAGCTGACAGCGGGGGGAACATTTTTTTCGCAAAATACGGTGGCCCGTTCGGTGGGTCCCAGCAGTTAGGGGGAAACAATTTTTTTCGCAAAATACTGTTGGCCCGTCCCGTGGGTCCCCACTGTCAGGTGGAGGAATAATTCTTTTCCGCGTAATAAGGAGGCACTTCCTTGCGGCTGCCGTGGACCCAGCTGTCAGCCTCTCCACGTACAGTACTCTTCAGATGGAGTCGGTCGTTGACCACGCCGCGCCGAGAGCACCACGGCGGTGGACGTCGGCGAGGCCTAGGAAGGGGACGACGTGGAGCGGGGCAAGACGCGGCAGTGGATGCCCACGTGGAGAGGAGTACGAGCATTCACTGTTTCGGCTGCAGTGTGAGGCTGCCGTCGCCGCAGAATAACAGGGGGTGTGGGTGAGTGGAGGGATGGCCTGGCCAGTGGTGGGAGTAGTATGGGCGCGGTGAGGCCTCCGCGGTAGCACAACCAGCCATGGGAGGCAGGAGCAGGCGGCACGACCAACGCTTCTTTGGGCGGCTGGAGCAAGAAGACCAGAGGTTGAAGAAGCACTATGGCCGTTGGATGGACATCATACGGTCACTGAAGTATTGACTAAGTTGACAAAGCCCTCTGTCCCCGTCAACTTAGTAGGCCCACAAGTCAGCCCAACAATATGGTGGGTCCCAGCTAGCAGGGGGTATTCCTTTTTTGGGCGTAATAAGGAGGCACTTCCTTGCGTGCGAAGATATAGCTGGTGGGTCTGACCTGTCAGTGGGGGGAACGTTTGTTTCACGAAATACAGAGGCCCTTCCTGTGGGTCCTAGCTGTCTGGTGGAGGAATCATTATTTTGCGTGTAATAAGGAGGCATTTCCTTGCGTGCGGTCGTGGACCCAGCTATCAGCCTCTCCACGTACAGTCCACTTCCGATGGATGTTGTTCATTGACCATGTTGACCAGGCCGCGCCGAGAGCAGCAGGGAGGTGGACGACGGCGAGGCCTAGGAAGGGAACGACACGGAGCCAGGGAATACTCGGCAGTTGTTTCCCACGCGAAGGAGTACGAGGGTTTACTGGTTCGTCTGCCGTCGCCGGAGAATAACAGCATGTGTGGGTGAGTAGAGGGATGGCTAGGCCAGCGATGGGAGTACGGTGGGGCCGTGAGGCCTGCGCGGTTGTGACGCCCGGATAATTAGGCTATAGTAATCCCACGTTAACGATGCCACGTCACTTTGATTACTGTTAGTAATCTCGCGTTAGTTCGAAACCGATTCAAATTCAAAATCAAAATCAAGCAAACAATAAAAGTTTTTCAAATAATAAAACTAAAATGTTCAATAAATAGTAGATAAATCAGAGGCTATGATAAAACTATAAACAACATTATTGAAATTTGATAAGTGACTTAAACAACCTCAAACAGTGGCTGAAAACATTATTTACTAACCTTTTTATTAATAAAAAATAAATATGAAATGATAATTACCCCCAAACTAGTTTTTGGTGGTAGGATATATTGTGTTGTGAATTGTGGGCCAACTCTCATATTTTACAAAACTTATTTGGTGCCCAAACAATTAGCTAAAACAGAAAAGAAATATAAAAACAGAAAGCAAAAGAAAAACAAAGAAAAGCCCCCTGGCCCAACTGGGCTTTAGCCCAGTCGACCGGCCCACCGACGCCAGCCCACCCCACTCCCCTTATCCCCCTCACCGAAACCCTAGCCCGATCCCACTCCCCACTCCCCCCCACTCCCCACGCCTCCCTCTCGATCCCATCTGGATCGGGGAGGGGCCCTAACCACGACGCCGCCCGGATCGATCCCGGCGCCACTCACCACCCTGCCGCCCTCGTTGCCGGTGGCTCGGTCGCTGGCCCCCGCCCTCGTCCTCGCGCCCCGTCCCCTCTCCCTCGACGGCGCCCCTCGCTGCGACGGCCGCGACCGTGCCCTCGACGCCCGACGCCGCCTCGACCACGCCTCCCCGCCCGAACCGCCACCTCGCCGGAGCTGCCCCGCCGTCCTCTCCGTCGCGGCCTCAACTCCTCCCCGAGCCCACTGCCCTTGACCCCACGATCGCCGGTGAGGCCCCGGGCCTCTCCTCTCCCCTATCCCCGTATGCACGCACACGCGTCGACCGGCCTTGCCCATGAGCTCCTCCCGTTCTCTCTTCCTCTGCCCGTCACCGCGCCGGACCACCACCACTTACGGGCGCCGACCGCGCTCACTGCGGCCCCGCCCCCCGGCGTGTCATCGTGTGTGCCCGCGCCCGCCTCCGTGCGCGTGCACGCACTCGCTCATGTGCCGCGCCGCGCCTGCCCGCACGGTCCCGCTGCAGCCTGCACACCGCTCACTGCCGACCCCTTCCCCCCCCCCCCCCCCCCCCCCCCCCCCCCCCCCCCCCCCCCCCCCCCCCCGCGTCCCTCGCTCGCTGCCGAGGCCTTCGCTCGGGACCGTGCCCGCTCCGCTCCGGCCACCCCACTTGACGCGCTCCGCCGTCCTCCCCGACCGCGGCCTCTGCCCGCGACCGCACGCGCCGCTCCGTCCCATGGCCGCGCCCCTGACACGCCAGCGCATCGTCGCCGCTCTCTGGCGCGACCACCGTTGCCGCTGCCGCAGCGGTCCGCTCGCCGGCCCGCTGCTCTGCCGCTGCCGCCGACCGCGGCCTTGCTCCGTCGCCCGCCCGTCGCCTCGGGCCGGCCTCGACGGGCGCTTCGCCCGCTGCCCGCATGCCCGTTCGGGCCACGCCCGATAGGCCCCCTGGGGGCAATGACACGTGGGCCCGCCCCAGATCAAACAAAAATAATAATAAAAAAATATAAAAAAATATATAATTAGAATAAATAAATAATCAATTAATTAAATTAATTAATCCTAATTAACTAATCTAATTAACTAGTTAGTTTAATTAAACAGTAATTAGATAAGTTAAACCCTAAATAGACTAAACAGTCTATGACGAACGGGACCCACATGTCAGGCCGACCAGGTCAACTGCTGACGTCATGCTGACGTCAGCAAACACTGTTCTGGATAATGTTGATTTAAATAATTAAATAAATCCTAAAATTGATTTAAATCTTTTAAAATTAATATAAAATAAACCGTAGCTCAGATGGAAAAACTTTGTACATGAAAGTTGTTCAGAACGACGAGACGAATTCGGATACGCAGCCCGTTCGTCTGCCACGCGTCCCTAGCATAGTGAACCTGCAACATTTCACCTCCGGTTCATCTGTCCGAAAACGCGAAACACCGGGGATACTTTCCCGGATGTTATCCCCCTTCACCGGTATCACCTAATACCGCGTTAGGGCATCCCTAGCACCGTTACTTGTCTTGTCATGCATCGTTATGCGTCTGTTTGCATTATATTTATTGTTTCTTCCCCCCTCTTCCTCCGCTAGACACCGAGGCCGACGCCGCTGCTACCCAGTACGACTACGGTGTTGACGACCCCTCTCTCTTGCCAGAGCAACCAGGCAAGCCCCCCCTTTGATCACCAGATACCGCCTAGTCTTCTCTATACTGCTTGCATTAGAGGAGTGTAGCATGTTACTGCTTTCCGTTATTCCTATCCTGATGCATAGCCTGTCCTTGCTACTACTGTTGTTACCATTACCTGCTATCCTACTGCTTAGTATAGGGTGCTAGTGTTCCATCAGTGGCCCTACACTCTTGTCCGTCTGCCAAGCTATACTACTGGGCCGTGATCACTTCAGGAGGTGATCACGGGCATATACAATATACTTTACACAGTTACATTACCTGTGATACTGTTCGGACATGGGGGCTGAAAGGGCAGGTGGTTCCACCCAGGTAGTGGTGGGCCTGGGTTCCCGACGGCCCCCGACTGTTACTTTGAGGCGGAGCGACAGGGCAGGTTGAGACCACCTAGGAGAGAGGTGGGCCTGGCCTTGGTCGGCGTTCGCGGATACTTAACACGCTTAACGAGATCTGGGTTTTTGATCTAAGTCTGGCCATTTGGTCTATACGCACTAACCATCTACGCGGGAGTAGTTATGGGTATCCCGACGTCGTGGTATCAGCCGAAGCCTTCGTGACGTCAGCGACTGAGTGGCGCGCGCCGGATTGGACTGGAACGCCACTAGGCTAGGTCTGCTTTCGGCCGCGTACGCAACATGCAGGTGTGCTAAGGGCGATGGGCCCAGACCCCTGTGCGCATAGGTTTAGACCGGCGTGCTGACCTCTCTATTGTGCCTAGGTGGGGCTGCGACGTGTTGATCTTCCGAGGCCGGGCATGACCCAGGAAAGTGTGTCCGGCCAAATGGGATCGAGCGTGTTGGGGAATGTGGTGCACCCCTGCAGGGAAGTTAATCTATTCGAATAGCCGTGATCTTCGGTAACAGGACGACTTGGAGTTGTACCTTGACCTTATGACAACTAGAACCAGATACTTAATAAAACACACCCTTCCAAGTGCCAGATACAACCGGCGATCGCTCTCTCATAGGGCGACGAGGGGAGGATCATCGTTTAGGGTTATGCTATGCGATGCTACTTGGAGGACTCCAGTCTAATCTCTTCTACATGCTGCAAGACGGAGGCTGCCAGAAGCGTAGTCTTCGAAAGGACTAGCTATCCCCCCTTATTCCGGCTTTCTGCAGTTCAGTCCACACATGATACCCTTATTCCATTTGATACCAATGCATACATATGTAGTATAGCTCCTTGCTTGCGAGTACTTTGGATGAGTACTCACGGTTGCGTTCTCCCTCTTTTCCCCCTATCCCTTCTACCTGGTTGTCGCAACCAGATGTTGGAGCCCAGGAGCCAGACGCCACCTTCGACGACGACTCCTACTACACCGGAGATGCCTACTACTACGTGATGCCCGCTGACGACGACCAGGAGTAGTTAGGAGGATCCCAGGCAGGAGGCCTGCACCTCTTTCGATCTGTATCCCAGTTTGTGCTAGCCTTCTTAAGGCAAACTTGTTTAACTTATGTCTGTACTCAGATATTGTTGCTTCCGCTGACTCGTCTATGATCGAGCTCTTGTATTCGAGCCCTCGAGGCCCCTGGCTTGTAATATGATGCTTGTATGACCTTTTTTTATTTGTAGAGTTGTGTTGTGATATCTTCCCGTGAGTCCCTGATCTTGATCGTACACGTTTGCGTGTATGATTAGTGTACGATTAAATCGGGGGCGTCACAGCGGTAGCATAGGCGGCCACGGGAGGAGGGAGCAGGCAGTCCCGTCGGTGCTTGGTTGAGCGGCTGGAGCATGAAGAGCAGAGATTGAAGAAGCACGACGGCCGTTGGATGGACATCCAACAGTCACTGCTCTCATGTGTTGACTAAGTTGACAGGGCGTTGCATGTGCGTCAACCTTTTTTTATGAAAGCATACGCGTCAGCCTATAGTAGGCGCACAAGTCAGCCTCAAATCTGTGGAAAACAGCATACAACCCATCTGCCATTATTTCTAATAATGTACAACCCATTTACTAATTCTTAAGAATTTTTTTGGAGCCCATCTTCTTTTTGTTAGCATTACACCCCATATTGTGGCCACGGTTAAAAAGTATACGGAATTTTGCATATTTTGGTGCGGTCAACTGTTTTTAATCCAGAAATATCGATTCACATTCAAACTATTTTGAAAAATAATTTATATAAATATAAAATCCAAATAATTGTCCACGCATAAAAATCAATGGAATTTAAGATCTTGTAATGAAAAAAAATTAAACTAATTCCCGGTTTGATGTGTTTTAAAAATGTACAGCCCATTTCTGGGCAAACCGAATGAAACTCTCCTCTCTTGAAAGATTTGCAGCCCAGCAGGGCCGATAAAGCAAGTAGGCCTTGTTTGGGTATTTCTTTAAAAAAATAGAACTGGGCTAGCCATTTTCAGCAAGAAAAAAACACAACTGGGCTCATGATGTGGTAAACATAAATAAAACCCTGGCTAGACGGGCCACAGCCCCCGCACAGCCCCGTTGTTACCCTGATCCGTCGCTAAAACTAGTATAAATAACAACTGCTTGTTCCTCAAAAAAACTGTGCGACTTGCTGGGTCCCTGGTGTCAGCCGCTCGTAGTGTAATTCTCTCGTTTATTGACTACGTTGACAATGGCGTGAGCCCCAGATGTCCAACCATTAGGAGGAACCATATTTTTGGACTTGTACTATAGAGGCCCTTGCTTGCGTACCGCCATGACGCTGGTGGGTCCCTACTGTCATCCTCTCCACGTACAGTCATCTCCTTGTTCATCTCGGTTGTTGATGACGTTGACAACCCTGGCGAGCGAACCAAGGCCGCAAGGTGGAGGACAACAGCGAGGCCTCACACTGAACGAACAGGAGTCGTTGAAGATGCGCCGGTCCAGTCGCAGGCGGAGGGGAGTACGAGGGTTGACTGGTTTGGGCGCGGGTGTGTGTTGGGGCTGACGTTGCCGGAGAATAACAGGACGAGTGAGGGAATAGAGGGAGGGACTGGCCAACGTTGGAGGGTACGTACGATAGGGCGACGGAGGCGCAGATAGCCATGGGAGGCGGGAGCAGGCGGAGCTGATGGGGTGGTTTGGTTTGGGCGCCTGGAGGAAAAAGAAGACCAGAGATAAAAGATACACGACAGATGTTGGATGTCAATCCAACGGCTGGTAGGCAGAATCGTTTGTTGACTAGCTAGTAAATCGACACCACCTTGGATAGGCTATTTCCTCGCGGGTCCCAAATGTTAGAATCCAAATCTGTCATGGTCATGCAGCCTTTCCTATGAAAATTTACAGCCCATTTGATGTGCTAGTTCGAAATAAGTTTGTGGGTGCTGGTGGGGGCTAATCACTTGGCCTCTATAATGCACAGTGAGCTCAAGCAGCCAGCGAGAGTGATGTTATTTCCCTTGGTTGGGATTTGTTACAATATTTCACATAAATTAAACGAATGTCAAGTCATTTTCCTTGTTTCAAAGAAAATATGACAGTCACAGCCGAGTTGAAAAGGGCAGGAACATCTAACTCCAGCTTACAAACTGTACAAAAGCACGAGGGTTAATTGTTCATCAGGTTTACAAAAAACCCCAGATTGAAAAGGGCAACAACATCTAACTCCAGCACTGTTTTCGGCAGTCACAGTCAAATGGATCGGTCAGGTCCATAGAATGAACATCCTGGGTCATAAAATTTACTGGATTATGACCACAATATGTTGCAAATAGAAGCTCGGCATGTTCAGAAGCTCTTTTGCCCACCTGAAACTCCTTTTTTTGCTCTTCGACATACCCATCCGTCAATTCAGTAAATATATGGGCTTTTGAATTGATTCTACTATTTACTAGTGTGGATGGGCTGTTTTGTCTTGGGCCCAGAGAAATAATTACTACTAGTACAGTGGAGACACTCTACAGCTACCCAGAAAAACAATTACTACTAGTACAGTGGAGACACTCTACCGCTTCTGGCTCCTCCTAGGTCATTGAATCGTCTCCCTCTACTGAATGCCGTTATACTTATGTTCACCGACATGCGGGCCATGCAGCGCTGGCCCAAATGCCATCCACCAAATTAGAAGGCAGTAGTATGCAGGCGGAGACTCACCCCGGTCGTAGCGCGGCAGTAACGAGCCGTCGTATCACAAAACCCCACCTCCCCGCAGTCTAAGTTTGACGGACGAAGCAACCATCATTTCACTCTTCGCTGAATACCCTTCTCCCTCACCATCTTCAAGAAAGGCAACACTCGCATCTGCCACTGTTCTTCTCTCCGAACGAAGGGAAGGTAAGCGGATCTGTGATGTTGGTATATTTTCGTTCCGAGAAAAAAAGAACTTTTGCAAAGCAGTAACCGATCCTCACTCTCTTTTTTGTTTCATTGTCATTGCGATTGTGTTTTCCTTTCAGTGGTCTCCTAGTATTCGTCAGTTCCATGATGGACCAAGGAGAACCAGGCAAAGATCTGCCGATATTGGAGCAGACGCGGGAGGCTGACCCCACGAGACAGAGAGCTCCAAGAAGATGGAGGCAACCACCGAGCCGACCCCAGATACGCTCACGGCCACTACTGAGATGGTCAACGCCCCGTTTGAGGTTACAGCCCCGTGGCACTGCAAGAGCAGTTTCCCCCTTCGAGGATGTGTCCCCCCCCCCCCCGCTGAGCTGCCCAAGGTGATTTCCTTCTTTGCCGATCTCGATTGTGGTTTTTCATCTAAGTATGTGGTGATTTTTTAGAAAAGGAAGTGTGTGGTGATTAATAATGCAAAATTTTATTAGCTTTGATGCCATGCTATACATAGTGGTTTAAATAACTTATGTTTCTTATACTGAAAAGTAATTCAGAATTTGTTTCTGTTTCAATTAGAGCCCTGATGCAGACAAGGATTGTGTGGTTGTACATGTCACTCGCTATGAGGCGGACGACCTGAATATATGCACTAGGAAAACAGAGTTCTTAGGCTGTTGGATCCTGGAAGCCATTTGTGGTTATACCAATGAAGAGTTGTATTCCAGCCTCACTGTTGACAGGCGTGTTGTCCAGGGTGTACTGAAGCACAAGAAGTTCAAAGCTACTCCTTCGTTTGTGAGGCATACTGTTCTTGTCAAGCTTACGCAGGAAGATGACGTGGCATGCCTGCACAAACAAGTTTATCATTGGCAAGGCCACAAGGTTGTCTTCATGAAGGTTCATAGGATTGAGCTGCTGCGGGACGTCCTCAATGATGTTCATGGCAAAGGCTGTCTTGTGTCCAACCCAAATTAGATCGAGGCATGAAATAGTTGCCCCAGCTAGTGTTTAATAGTAGTTTGGATTGTGTCTAATTATCCAAACCTTGCCTGTTATCGACCCCTCTGGGGCTAGTACTCTGTTTGAATCCGTCTATGGGAACTGCTGCTACTTTTGTGTGCCTGTGAGTCATTTGAGAACCATCGTAATTGTTGCCGAAACAGATGCGTCCTCACTAGTTTTTTCATGAATATGGCATGGTAAGACATAAGTTGTCACGGTTTATCATACGAGCAGTGTGTGTTTTGATGAAATAGAGCACTCTTTCGAGAACCGTGCGCCGACGTATACATAAGTACTTGTAAACACTATTGGTGCTGCCCCACTTGTAAGCAGTTGTGCAAAACACGGCACACTGGCTCAGCCCGCTTCAACACTAGGCTATCGACCAGCTAACAATCAACAATCTGCTGTCTGACATATAAGCAACTATGTATCTTGTTACAGTGGTTCATGCAGTTAATTGAGGCCACAATGTAATAAATTCCAAACGTTCACACGCTAGTCTAGCGCTCATCTGGAACACTCACATTAAACTCGTCTTCATAAAAAACTTGAAAAGCATAAGTTAAGCAATTTTATACATCTCAATGATTCATAGAACATAACTAACATATACTAGTTCACATCAAAAGACAAAGTTGTGAGAAGGTTTACAAATCAGGAGGAAACAAGCAAGGCTTCTCTAAGCAAAGGGCCTCCCGACAGGCTTAAATTTCCTGGAGTTCACTCTGGTTTCTTCTTGTCGCCACCATTCAGGGTTAGGTTCTCTCATTCCAGAATAACCAATTATAATTGTGGTCTCATCTGGAATGCTGAACTGAACCATGCAGTGTACTGACCAGCTGAAATGCTTGTGCATTCCACTAAATTTAAGCGCCGCTATTTGCAGAAATAAGCAGACCACAATGCCTCTTGTCCGCGCACCTGTCCAAAAAACCGCAGTGTAGTCGTGCCAGCTAGTCCTCGGTCCATGGATGAACTGGTACAAAGTGCATTCCAGACTAGGATGCAGTTGTTTTTGCTCGTCCCTGCACTGCAATCAGGAAGTAAAACGTACGAATCAGCTTCTTTTAGATTGCGTTGGTCATTCTACCTTAGTTACTACCAATGTAGGGATACCTTGAGGACGGGAGGTTAGACGACGGCAACGAGGGATAGCCATCTCATTTTGCGCAGTTGTACTAAAACTGAGGTGTGTGCTTTTGATTGCGCGGATAGAAACGATACGGAGACAGACATCCCGAAACGATATGGACACAGACATCCCTGTTTGCACAAATACGAAATACGGTTATTTAAACAGTGACAGATATTACTACTTTCCCTGTTTCCTCTTAGAACCAAGTCCTAGATTCATGCTACAGCTTTCCCACTTTCTTCCCTATTTGAACCAACGATTTGAGTCAACTGTATGAACTAGCTTTACTTCTAATAATAGTAGAAGTCTAGGTGGCTTTGGAACAGCGAACAGAAGTAGAAAAGGATCCACACGAAGGGAACTGGGGTAGTAGAGCAAGGCAGGTTTCGAAGGAATATATACCTGAGGGTCGTCGGCATGTGGCAAAGACGGCGTCGGAGGCCCTCCCGAGCCGGCGCTCTCTCGGAGAGAACGGCACAGCCGCCGATCGGGACGCGCGGGCAGCCGTTGGTCTCCTACCTAGCCACCGACGACAGCGTGAACGATGCACCTATACCCCTGCCCCGGTCGAGGTTGTCCGGCCGGATTTGTGACCAGCCGTGAGCTGAGAGAGAGTGTGGCCACCTATGTGTTGCTTAGATCTGGAGAGCATGAGAGAGTGAATGAGAGGAACCCTAGTAAAGCAAGCACTAAGGCTCCTGCTTTTATATATAGTGGAGTGATTTTGTTGTACCAGCTTCAAAAAAATGCGCTCCTACGTGTACCCGCGAGTGGGTGTGAGAGAGTACGTGCGTGCATCGCTTCTCTTCGTGAGAGTACAATATACTATGCCCAAAGAACATTCGCCGCAAGAGTAATAGTATAAGTGTGATACGTGTGAGCTAAAATAAAATGTGCGCGCCGTATTTTGTTTTTTAGAAGTTCTGAGGGTAGGGTGTGAAGAGCACATATGGGCGTGACGTCTACCTGCAGATAGACGGTGGGTGCGACATGCGAGTCTGCAAGAGAACTCGGGAGAGTCGTGACTCGTGAGGGTGCGTGTGCGTAAGAGAGAGGGGGGCACGTATCAATGCAATGCATGTGTCCGTAAATCATTATCCGACAAACGTTCGCCACAATCCTTTTCCTGACGAACGCCATCAAAACCATTAGATCGGCATCCGACAGTGTCAGTTTTGCTATGTCATTTAACAGAACAGCCACTCCTCCTCCACACAAATCTTCCACGTGAGTGTTAGCAACTGCCGTATGCTCCCTCTGTTCCAAAATGCAGTGCATATAGCTTTATTGAAAATTCGAACCTCGCAAACTTTTACCGAGTTTTCGTGTACCAAATTGCACATGTAGAATACCATGTACTATATATCATTTCATTCATCTTCGAGAGGTAACTATAAAGATGGGTGAGGAGTCTACAAAGAAAGACCATCGTATCACCCGCAGCAATTTCAAGCATCCTTTAGTGTCGAGGAATATCATAGGAACTCTATATGATATGATTTTTACAGGATTTTTTCCTTTAGAGCCAATTGGTTCATAGGAATAGATTCATATACTCCACATTTCAAAGGAAATAAACATGATATCATTTCTATAGCTTTAGAGCCACTTGGTTCATATGAATGGATTCCTATACTCCCTTAATTTCAAAGGAAAATAAACATTAGCGTATATTCAATAGAAAAGTTCTAATGATATGAACCAAATTACATCTCTTTTCTAATCCCTCCTCATAGGAATTGAGATACATGTCATCTCTAGATTCAATAGAAAAGTTCCTATGATGTGAATCAAATGACATCTCTTTTTCCAATCCCTACTCATAGGAATTGAGATGCTCCATGTCATCTCTTTCCCTACAACTTCCATGTATACATCTTCTATTCCTAAATAGATAGTACAACCCACTAGTAGCTTTTTTCCAAAACATGCAACTATGGCACAAGAACTATATAGTGTGCCAATAACTTTGAAAGATAGTCGCTGGATGAAGCTAACCTGATAGTGCAGAGATGGGCAAATCCGAGCACTACTGGCCGTCGGATATCATCAACATTCCACCAGATCTGCCACATGTACAATTTAGAAGACTCCATGGTTGAACTTAAGCATAATGCACAAACCTCAAAACACAAGCACTTCTCCTTTGTTCTAGAATCTTATGTATCATAATTGATTATTTTTTTCTAAATGAATTTCCATTATTTGTTTTTTACTTTATGATTTACAATGCACAACCGCATGAATCTTAACATTTTTATAAAACTAATTGATTTTGAATGAGATGAACTATAAGAACTAAACGAACATCTACATCATGCATATATGACTCAAAGCTTTACATGCTATAGTGTGTATTTATTCATAATTTGGTTTTGAAATCTCATGCGTTCAATACATGTGTACCTTACTAGTTTTGAGTAGAGTAGCAAATTTCACGCGGCCCCGGGTATATCAAAATGCAGGGCCCATGCATCATTGCCTTTCGGTCGAACCTACGTCCACAATTTTTTGTACGTACTATATCTCCACTGGTCCCTGAACCCAAAATGTTGCCTCATTCTCATAAAACCAAGCGGCCCACACATATTTAAGGTGTCGACTCGAACCCGTTTACTACGACATGGCCCAGCATGCTGTAGTACTCCTACAAACCCTACTGCCGCACTCATCGTCCGTTTTCTTCAAGAGGACGAGGGAGAAGCCGATTTTTAGTGGAGGCGCTTCCAAAAAAGGATCTGTAGTGGAGACCCCTACCCTAGGGTGCCCTAGGTAGCTGCCGCACGCATCATTGTTTTCTCTTTTCTTTATGCTCTTGCGCCCTAGAGTGAAATGATGGTTGCTTCGTCCATCGAGCTTAATGCGGGAAAGGTGGGGCTTTGTGATTTGACCCCTCATCGCTCATTTTCTACTACTGCGGCGCTACGACCGGGGTGCCTCCAATTCCAACCGCTGCTCTGAACTGTAATTTGGTGCGTCGCACGTGGAACAAGATGGTGGATGAGCCACATGTCGGCCAAAGGGGTCCTGTTAAGTGTGTCGCCATTTCGTGTGCGGGCTGACCCTACTTGAGTTGCTACGCCAACACGACAGGAGCAACCTACCACTTGGTTTTGCTCCTTGGTGAATCGCGACTATATTGATCTAAAAAGATACGTGCTGAACTACCCTCTTCGTCTCGGTTTTTTTAGGCGTCTCAGTTTATAGGGCCTGCACGTAGTTCTAGGTCATCCATTTGACTAACTAAATATGAGTTACTATATCACAAAGAGTATATCATTGGATTCTTAAGCGGATGTAGTTGTATTTAAAAGTCGAAGGCAGGGCTTTTCCTGCACGGTAGGCGGGGCAGTTCCGCCTAGTCGGTTCGACAGAGACGCGGGAAGACGAGGGAGTAGGCTGCTGCAAACGTAGGGTTGTGTGATTTGACAGCGAGTTACTGCTGGACTGGTGGGGCCCGTGATTTGACTTGCTATTATCATTTTAACTGCGGCGCTACGACCGGCGTGAGTCTCCCGATTCCTGACCACCTCCATTACGAAGAAAGAGATAGAGAGGAGTAAAAAAATACACTTATAGCCAACCTTGTTGTAGTATGAGTGACTAAGTGATGACTATGTATGACATGCCAACATCAGATAGCCTAACACACCGTGTTAAATCTCCAAGGGCGTGACCGCGCGAGCGACGCGACGGTCATGGTAGGCGCGACCATGATACGGGCTGCTGGCAGCCATTGGATCTGAGATCAAACGATCGCATGCTAAGTTGCTGAAAATTTGCAAAATAACCCTCCAGGATAGGATATTCACCCATAGGTCTAGAATCACGCCATGCAACCGTTCGATCTCAGATCCAAGGGATCTCGAAAGCTCGTATCATGGGAGAATGGAAAGCCACTACCCTGTCGTTCGCACGCTGGCAGTTCGCTCCTACTCGTCCCTGCACGTCCTTCAAAACTATGGTGGTTCGCTCCTAGTCGTCCCGTCCATTCACATTACGACAGTTCCACTAATCCTAACCCTCCTCCAAAATCCATGGCGTCCCAAATCTCCACGATCGGCGATGAGTACAAGGTCAGAACCATCATCGACGATAAGTTCGACATCATCTACATCCGTTCTTCCGCAACGGTGAAAGGATGCCTTTCTCGCTTCAGACGCATGTTCGAAAACTCAGATGATGAGTGGGTCGCTGGGCTAGATGTTGAGTACACCACAGTCCTGGGACAAGAGAAGGATCTAAAGGATGAAGAGTGGAAGAAGCCCACCGTGATCCAGGTTTGCGTACATAATGTTTGCTTGGTCTACCACATATGCCATGCCGACATTGAGTGACAGGATTTTAAGAACTTCCTCAATGACAAAACAGTGAAATTCGTTACTGTAGACTTTAAGAACAACAAAGAAGTCCTGGGTCGGATAGGCCTCGTTGTAGGCAACCCCTTCGACCTCTAGAAGAATCGGCTGGTCCCTCTCGTCAGCCTTCAATGCTGACCCTGGCAGGAGCCATGGTTCATCCTTCATACCATAAACTGGAGAAACCTCATCACACGTTTCATCGTCATGCATGGCAGCGGAATGTACTAGATATAGACCACATCCACTACACTGTAATGGATGGCTACCTTTGTTTCAATATCTACAAGGGTTGGATGAAGAGCAACAGCCAAGTGTGCGGTTCAATCAAAGAAGTATCGGCCAAGAGGGAGAGGGACAAGGACGAAGTCGAGAACGTGGATGAGGACTCCGAGTAAGGTGGCAGTGTCGTTGCTCATGGTGGTTCTAAACTTCTAATGCAGTGTCTACCGGATTAGTTGCATAGTTTAATTTGAGGTGTGCTTAGTTTAATTTGAGGGGTGTGTTGTGCTGAGCCCCCAGCAGAACTATGTTATGTTTCTTCTCGTTACTTTAACTCTTCAGTATGTACATACTACTAGTATTTCTTTAATAGAATTTAGCACCCCAATTAAGCACGTACTAGCTTTTTTAATAGTACTATATGCATAATTTGGCGACGAGCGCTCTCTATATGTACCACCTTTTTTTTAATTTCAGTTTTTGCTTCATGGCGCAATCCATCGATAGTACTACTGTACAAAAGTATACATTTTTTAAAAGGCTAGAGTATTGGTCATCACATATATAGCCAGTTAAATTCTCAACCTAGAACGACGTGCATGCCATGTAGTAAACCGATACGGAGGAAGTATAGTAAAAATGAGGTGATTTTACCGAGTGATCGACGGGGGAGCATGGCCTGTCATGCGGTCCCACGTGTCATGATGTACCAAGGTGATGCGCGTGTCCCTCTTGAGGCAGAAGCAATACTACATTGTTTGAGATGATGGGGAACCGAAGTGTGAAATAACGGTTGCTTCGTTCGTCTGGGAAGGTGCGGCATTGTGATTTGACGTCTCATTGCTCATTACTACTACTGGGCCGGTATGAGTGGGGTGCGTCCCCCCTGCTGTTCTGCACTGTTATTTGGTGCTTGACACGTCGACCCGGTTGCCATATGTCCCACATGTTGGTGACAGGAAGTACAGAATTCATGGAAGGGAGCGTCAACGGAGGAGTATACTACAGAATTCATGAAAGGGAGCGACTTAGTTTTGGAAAAATCTGTTTTTATGGAGTACGTACCCACTAGGGTTTATAGGGCTCATCTAAAAAACATTCGTTTTTCCGTTTGACAAGTCTCAATTCTACTATACTAGTAGTAGTACCATTACATGTTGGATTTCGAGGTGCGTTAGATCACCCGACGCAAGCAGTGTCAAGAGGAAACTAACCAATGCATGTAAAAGTTCATGGAAATTTAGTGGTCATTCATGCATTCGTTCTAATTAATGCCTTGGTAAACATAACTTCTTGAGAAAAACGAGCGTACTAATTACTTGTGCAAACCACGAAATTAATTCAACCACTCACCGTCTACCTTGGTTGGAGAGATTTTGAAATTGAGCCATAAACTGGAAAGGAGGGAGTAGTAACTTTTGTCTCGATTACTATTTGTGGCCTTGTATAGATGCAAAATGTATTTTTTTATAGTGGCCTTGTATAAGTAAATGGAGGGAGTACTAACCAAAGTACGTAGTATGGACGAGGAGTAAACAAAGGGAGTAGTAAAATTTTCTCCTCGTGCTGCGAGCCACCGCGTGCGTGGGCGAGGGAGCGGGCATAAAGGCGTACACTACTACTACTACTACTACTACTACTACTACTACTACTACTACTACTACTCGTAAGCAAGCTTCACCTCATCCTGCGAGCCACCGCGCCCGTGGGCGGGGAAGACGGCGTACTAAGCAAGCTTCTCCTCGTTCTGCGAGTTGACGGGACACGTCAAAAGTACTCCAGTGTATAGAGCCTTGCCTCTAAGGTAGGCCCCACATGGTTTGCCTCTTTTTTCAATTTAACATAACGCGTCAAGTCGCAATTTGTTTGTTCACCCGTGGTAGATGATCCTCCCTCCACCAAGTGGACAACCAGTACACGTGCCAAATTACCACATGGGCTGCCTTTTTCGTACAGAAATGAGCTCCACCGTGTACCCGCGCGGGTGTGGTTGGGAAAGAGACGGGAGTACGTGCGCCGTGCGTGCACCTCTTCTCTTCGTGCACGTCCCCCACCTACGTGTGTGTGAGAGAGAGAGATACAAACCTAGACATAATGCGCCGTCCATCCCCATGCCTCCGCCCAGTCCGACCACCAGTCACCACCACGCCCCACTCCTCCTCACCTTATCTCTCATCTTTCTCCCTCCATTTTTATATACAAGGGGCCACTATCAAAATTACAATATGCAGATATACAAGGCCACTAACACTAATCGATGCAATATTAATGGTGTTTGCCTCGTGGTACTAGCAAAGGAGGACATTAATTATCCCTTGCATGCCTGCGGGAGTTTGTAAAAAAATGCATCTTGATGTTCCGTGCAATGCACGGGCATCTTCCTAGTCCATGAAAACAACACATGGCAAAATTCCACAGCGAACGAGGGATTTGAATCTGTTGGGAGGGGCTGTTTGGATCTTGCCCGGGGTAGCCAAAATATTGGCGACCCTTTTGTCCACTGGTTCCTTTGCCACCGATGAACGAGGAATGGCTCGTGTGCTCATGCTGTCATGCATCCTCCAGCGTGCACGTTGGAGACGAGCTCGCACGAGCTGTGTTTTTTGTCCCACAACGCCGCCCGAGCCGCCTGCAGACCGACGGGCGACCCGCAAATTATGCCATCCAACCATAGTCGCGCACATTATGACAGCAACTCAACCAACCGGACAAAATTCACACAAACACGTAGACAAACTGATATTTCATATAAACAATGACGAAAATCGTATAAAATACCGGATTTTCATACAAACATGACGGATTTCATTACATTCGAATGAACTACGCGGTGCTAGTTCTGGACAGCATAGGTATATAATACCTGGCCTAAATGGTCGCCCACCGATCGATTTGTGTTCCTCATGTCCGACAACACAATCATCGGACTGCCGGGAGCCCCGGAGGTATATGCTTCAGCGCAAAGGACGGCTTGCTTCCCCATTGCCCGACTGATATCATTGGCTGGTGCCGAAGATGATGGTGGTCGGCACCAGTTTGAGTTCATCCTAACATTCCCCTCTTCCGTGGAGCCCATGCGGGGTCAACGAAGGTCCTCGCAACAAAAGGATCCGGCAAGACACCTGCTGTGTACGCCAGCATCGCCTCCGCGGTGGCCTTCATGGGACCCAAGCGGCGGTGGCCTCTCGTGTTCTACTTCTCCTCGATGATGGCGGCGGACACGGAGGCGCTGACCACCGACTCGTCGCTCTCCACGCACCCGGCTTCTGTCGCTGCTTGCATGGCGCGGCCGCCGGCATGGGAGTCTCGGCCACAGAAACGGGAGACGCGTGTTAACACACGAACACGTCACGTGTACCCTCGACGCCGGGGGTGATGCACCGCAGCTCACGTCGAAGGAGACCCGACCGATAGCGCGATACGCAAGACAGTCGGCGGGCGCTTTTGCAGACCCGAAACCCCGCGCACCCGGGAGGGACCCCGTCAGGGATTGCGGAGGCTATGGGCTGCCCTAGGTCGATTCGCTCGCCCCTAGAGCCTCGGGATTCGCAGCTCTCAAACACAAAGAACAGCGAAGAACGAGAGAGAAAAACGGTGGAGAGATAAAACATAGATGAAAAAGTAGTATATTGATTTGTTCGATTGTGTGTTGTTCAATCGGCCGTCACCCCCAACATATATAAGAGGCGGCTGGACTTCCCGTACAAGTAAAGGATTCATCTAGGCTTTCCTTACAAGAAAAATTACATCAATTCACGTCCTAGAGTCCTAATTCTATTCCAACTCGCATTCAGTCTGAATCTGGCCCAAACTCTGTCTTCCTTCTTGCGCGGGCCGCCGGGCTTGCATATGATCTCCGATCGAGACGGCCCAAATATCAAACTTGTGCGCCTCGACGATACAAACAACTCTCATGTTATTTTTTCAAATAAGGCCATCTTGAATACTTTTCGAGGTCATCTTTATCTTCCAGTCGGACTCGGTTTTGCAGTAGACTGGATTATCCGAGTCTCGTAGTGAATTTGTAGGCTATATATTATCTCTGATGATGATGACTCCAAAATCAAAATTTACCGTCTTGATGATACGCACAACTTCTGTATTGAACACTTCTTCATCCAAGGTCATTTTGATAAACTTTCGAGCACATGTTCAATTTCACTCGGACTTGAGCTCATCCACTCGGATATTAGATACTTTCACTCGAATCGTCCGATTGGACTTTTTCACTCGGAAGACAATCTTTCACTCGGATGACTATATTTCCACTCGGATGACTATATTTCCACTCGGAAGGCACTATCTTATTCAATCGGCAAGTTTTCGTCCCGATGGTAATCTTTTCACTCGGAATATTTTCACCTGGACGACAATTTCACTCGGATGATCATATTTTCACTCGGATGACTATATTTCCACTTGGATAATAATAAGTTCATCCGGTCAGCAAACTTTCACTCGACCATAAAATTTCACTTGACCTTAAACTTTCACTCGACCGTAAACTTTCACTCGGATGGTAAACTTTTCACTCGGATTTCCGACTGAAAACATAGCACGATCTTGATTTGTCTCTCCAGGCCTCATATGATCTCGGATTGAGACGAATTATATATGGAAATCGATCGGCTTGACGAGACAAAACTTTTCCATGTTGAAGGTTTTTCGATTCAAGGCCGTATTGATGGCCGAATTACTCGCGCAACCTATCAGACAAGTGTCTGGCACCTCGCGCCATATTTCCGTTGAGGTTCAGTCTGCAGTATATTGCCTCTAAATTTTGCATATGAACTCGGATTGAGATGATTTATATATCAAAATCGATTGCTTCGACGAGACGAATAAAATTCCTTAAGAGTGCTCCTTCATCCGAGGTCATCTTGAAGACGTGATTGGCCAAAAACCACTCGGAACATTGAACTATGCCACTCGGAGTATAGTTTCGGTCCGTAAGATAAAGTCGAATGAATATAACCGAAACATCAAAGTGGTTCCACTCGGTGATGTGAATATTTTTATGCTGAAAACTCATTCACTCGAGACCATCTTCATTGCAATCTGTATCTTGCCAAAATCAGGTGTCAACACATGCCCCCCTGTTTTTCGGCAAAGCTTGCACGCCGAAAAATAATATGCATAGTGTTTGTTCTAAGGACGATATCAACACTCCATCGGCCATTTATTTTTCTCAGGGCGATAATTATGTAACGGCCATGTTTGTGCTAAGGGAGATAATCGTATATCGGCCATTGCCCACTTAGGCTTCCTGCCACACACTCAGGTGGTACTTCTTCAAATATTTGCCATTGAGAGCTTGAGGTAGCAATGCCCCTTGTATTGATTCCACCAAATATGAATTTCCGGGAACAACTCTTGTAATTCTAAAAGGACCTTCCCAACTTGGAGACCACTTCCCGAATTTTCTATCTCTTGAACCAATCGGCAGAATCACTTTCCAAATGAGATCATCAACTTGAAAATTCTTCAACTTGACTTTCTTATTGTAAGCCCTTGCCACCCTCAACTTATCTCTCTCTATGGCATTCAAAGCAGCCAAACATTTATCAGCAACCTCATCAATGTTGTCCATCATCAAGTTATAGAAGTCTATTGCCGATAAATCATTTTGTTTGGCTATTCTCAAAGCATTCAAATTTACTTCAACCGGTAAAATAGCCTCCTGACCATATACTAGCTCATATGGAGTCACTTTCGTAGCACCATGCCTTGAGATTCTATGTGCCCATAATGCCTCAGACAACAAGTCATGCCATCTCCTTGGATTATCCTCACTCTTCTTCTTGATGAGCTTGATTAAAATTTTATTGCTAGACTCAGCTTGTCCATTAGCTTGGGCATAATATGGAGAGGAATTGAGCAACTTTATGTTATAAGATTCGGCAAACTCTCTGACTTGGTGTGACCTGAAAGATGAACCTTGATCTGTAGTTAACGTTTGAGGAATACCGAATCTATGAATAATGTGCTCGGTTATGAATTGAATTACCTCCGTATGCGTCATGTTCTTGAGAGGTACTGCTTCAGACCATTTAGTGAAATAACCGGTTGCCACCAATACGAACCGATGCCCTTTTGAGGAAGACGGATGGATTTGTCCAATGAAATCTAAACCCCAACCTCTGAAAGGCCACGGTTTGATAATAGGATGTAACATAGTAGCAGGAGACAATTGAATATCACCAAACTTTTGACAAGCTTCACACCCCTTATAATATCTGAAGCAATCATTAATCATAGTTGGCCAATAAAACCCAGCACGTCGCAATAACCATTTAATCTTGGGAGCCGACTTGTGAGTGCCACAAATACCTTCATGTACTTCTCCCATAGCAACTCTAGCCTGGTCCTCGTCCAAACACTTTAGAAGAACATCATCGACGGTTCAGCGATAAAGACCATCATCTCTCATTGTATACTTGAAAGCCATACGCCGAACAGCCCTGTCCACCCTTTCACTCGGATTGCACAAGTAATCAACAATGGGCTTCCTCCAGTCGGGATTGTCACCTGCACTAGACTTTTTGTTAATGGCCGAATCAGTGGGTTCAGGTTCGGCCTCTCCCATATTGGCAAGACAAGACATCGGTCTTTGAGAGATATGAAACATGCCATGATCAACATGATATCCGGATGCTTGTTGTGCCAATTCATTTGCTTTCCAATTGTCATGTCTAGATATATGAGCAATGCTAAAGAAATCCAAAGTAGAAATTATATCTAGACATCTATCAAGATAAACATTAAGTGATTCGTCCAAACACTGAAAGACTTTGGATATTTGCTGCACCACTAGTAACGAATCACCATAAGCCTCAATATGTGTAGCACCTATAGCAAGTAACATCTCTAGGCCGAATAACAATGCTTCATATTCGGCTTGATTGTTTGTGCAAAAATATTCTGAGCGGCATGAGGCTTCAAAAACAGCACCATGAGGAGATATATAAACAATACCAACACCTTGGCCATTGCTACAAACTGAACCATCAAAGTATAATCTCCATGGTACTAATGAAACAAGGTTCATATCAACATCATGCTTGTTATTAATCCGATGTTCAACAATGAAATTAGCAACAATTTGGCCTTTCATGGATTTTAGAGATTCATAAGCCAAATCATATTCAATCAAAGAATAAGCCCACTTGCCAATTCTACCACTAAGAATTGGCCTATGCAACATGTATTTAATGACATCGGTTTGACAAGCTACTACACAAACACTCAGCACTAAATAATGTCTCAGTTTTGTGCAAGCATAATATAAGCATAGACATAATTTCTCAATAAATGTATACCTTGTCTCTGCGTCCAATAAGCAGCGGCTCAAATAAGTGATGGCATGCTCTTTTCCTTCGGTCTCTTGAGTTAGAACAGCACCAATAACTCCTTCCTCTGCTGCAATGTAAAGTCTGAAGGGTTCCCTATGCTTGGGTGCTCTCATCACCGGAGGAGTGCACAAATAATTCTTGATCATATCAAATGCTTCTTGCTGTTTTGCCCCCCAAGTGAAATCAGCATCATTCTTTAACCGAAGGATAGGAGTAAATGCATCAACTTTCCCTGATAGATTAGCTATGAACCTTCTCAAATAATTGACCTTGCCAAGGAACTTTTGCATATCTCTCTTGCATGTTTGAGCCTCCACTTTCTGTATAGCCTCTATCTTTTTGGGATCAATCTCTATACCATCTTCATGAATAATGAAACCCAAAAACTTGCCAGCTGACACGCCGAAAGCACACTTCAAAGGATTCATTTCAGTCCATACTTTTTCATTCTTTCAAAAGCTAAACGCAAATCGGCCAAGTGAGATTCAAAAGCATCCGATTTGACAACAATATCATCAATATAAACTTCAAGTATGACACCGAGTAAATCATGAAAAATCAAATTCATAGCCCTTTGATATGTGGCGCTAGCATTTTTTAATCCGAATGTCATCACTGTCCACTCGAATAAGCCAAGGAAACCAGGGCATCGAAAAGCTGTCTTGTACATGGCCTCTTCGGCCATAAAAATTTGGTTTCCAGCATTACCATCTAGAAAGCTAATAACCTTATGTCCAGAAGCATCATTAATAAGCATATCGGCTATTGGCGTAGGATACTCATCTTTGGGTGTAGCCCTATTCAAATCTCTGAAGTCAATGCACACCCTCAACTTACCGGACCCTTTCTTCTCCACTGGGACAATGTTAGAAATCCACTCGGCATACCTGCAAGGTCAAATGAAATTAGCATCAAGCCGTCGACCGATCTCTTCCTTGATCCGGTCATATGTTTTCGGATTAAATTTTCTGGCCGACTGTTTATAATGTCTAAAACCGACCTTTATAGGCAACCGATGTTCCACTAGCTCTCGGCTTAACCCTGGCATCTCATGATATTCCCATGCAAAGCAACAAACATATTCTTTCAATAGCTCGATTAACTTAGCCTTACAATCGACTTTCAAATTTTTGTTTATAAATGTTGGTCGAGTGACTGAACCATCTCCAATATCTACCTCTTCTAACGGATCGGCTGATGTAAAACCTTGTCCAAGTTTATCCATGTCATCCAACTCCTCTATAGACTCATACATATCGTTCTCATTGGACCGATACTTTACAAGAAATTTTTGTAACCACTCGGAATTAGGATCCATTTAAACATATCATACCTTGGAGCCGATTGCATTCACTCGGCTTTAAAGAGACGGGCACAAAACCATTCTTGGTTGCGCTGAGAAAATCAAATTCTGATAAGTCATGTCCCGTCAAGAAAGTAGCATTGGAATGTTGCCAATCCACCGATGCATCGGCCAAAGCAACACAGGCCGAGTTATCCGCGTGAATAACTTCCACTTCATCATCAACCCACTGAATCAAAAACTGGTGCATAGTGGATGGCACGCACTGGTTTGCATGAACCCAATCGCGCCCTAGTATGACGTTCTAGTTACCTTGCACCTCAGCGACAAAGAATGCAGTAGCCAAAGTTTTGCTTCCGAGTGTAAGCTCCACATACATCACACCTTTGGCTTCAGTTTTCTCTTTGCCTTCAAATCCATTGAGCACCATATTGGTCTTGATCAATTCTTCATCAGGCAAACCCAATCTCTTGAAGACCGAATAGGGCATAAGATTTACCACAGCACCACCATCAACAAGCATCCGAGTGAGCGGCGACCCATTGATATGACCTCTGAGATATAATGGTTTAAGATGCGTTACTGGTTCTTTTGGCTTCTCGAATATTGCGTTTTTAGGGCCAAAATCCTGCTGAGCCACCTCTCCTTCTTCATCTACAGCATGAAACTCAGCAGGTAAGTAGTACACCATATTGATATCCATACCTTCATGAACCGGCATAGACTCATAGTCCAACATATCAGCCTCCTCCTCGAGTGCATCCACCGATTCTGAAATTTGTCCGAGTGATGGATAAGTAAGAAGTGTCGCAGACGATGTCATATATGTTGCATCGTCCTCCTTTGGTGATGTAGGTATTGCTGTGATAGATGTAGAAGCTGCTGTATCTTGTATTTGTTTAGGCCTCCACACTTGTTTTGGTGGAACCATGGGTCGAGTGTCATTGAACAACTTATCCCTTTGTTTCTCGGCCTCCTGTTCTGCCATCTCTCGACTCCTTAACCTCTGTAGTTTCCTCTTTTGTGTCTTTGTTAGCCCTGGAGGACACCACTTTGGCTGAGTGTATTTAGGATCTCTCGTTTTTACTCGGCTGGTGCTTGCTTCATGGTCATTAGCCGAGTGCTTTGGCGCGATAGCAAGTATCGGCTCAGTCGGATTGCTATGCACAATCGGCTGCTGTATGGCGAATTTTTCGGTGCACAAGATAAGTGAGTCGGCATCCATTTTCTCCTTGCCTTTTGCCGACTCAACTGCTGCAACACTTGGTGATTTAACACGCCATTCTTTTCGACTTTCCAGATGCATGAAATTTCCACTCGGGCGCACCTTTTTACTCTGATGGAATCCACTCGGATGAATATCACTCGGATGGAATTCAGTCGGATGGAATCTACTCGGCCACATTTTTTCACTCGGATAGCTTCCACCTGGGTGCATTCTTACACTCGGATAATTTCCATCCGGTCCCATGTTTTGACCAGCCGACCGATAGTTACCGATGTTCAGTCGGCCTCTATATGAATAGTCAAGTCGATCCCAAACAGATTGCGTATGCTCTTCTGGAAACGACACCCTTGGTCCACTCAGTTTCATATACTGATTGAACATATCAGCTGATGGTGACCTTGGTCGCTTCAGATGAGTCGGCCGATTAATGCTAGAACCGGCCGACTGGTTGGTGTATTTGGACAGCAACATATCAAAAGTTGGCTTGATTTGCTTGCGCTGTACTTTAACTTCATTCCTTTTCCACTTGCCAATTTCTAGACTCTTGGGCTTGACAAATCTCACACGAGCATTTTCTTGCACTTGCAGTTGCCCCCCGAGTGTAGGATTCTTGATGGTGATTTTGATCACTTCCTTGCCATCGAGTTGCTTACCAAGCACAATCTGTCTCCCCAAGACCTTGTTGTCCTCCTTGTCTTTCCTGGGCTCACCAACAATGACATTAGCTTTATTAGCAGATTTGGCTACCTCCGGCCGAATGAGTAGCTTCTTCCCCTCCAAATCCATGGTATTCATTGGAAAAGGCTGTTTATCAACTTGCATCTCAGAAAAGTTCAATCGTCCGTCATTAATGGCCGATTGTATCTGTCGTCGAAAAACATTGCAATCGTTAGTAGCATGAGAAAAAGAATTATGATACTTGCAATAAGCACGCCGTTTTAGCTCTTCAAACGGCGGTAAAGTATGAGATATTCTAATAATCTTAGCCTGCAGCAAAGCATCAAATATTCTATCACACTTAGCAATGTTAAAAGTGAACTACATCTCTTCATCATGATTCTTATGAATCGGTTTTAGATCATTGCAAGTAAAGGGTTTGGCCTTAGATGGCCAAACAAATTCAGTAGCAAAAACATCACCCTCATTATCCAAATGATCACTGTCATATTCCACCATATTCATCTTTGGACGATCGGCTTTGTATCTATGTACTTCTTTGAGGTCTTTGCTTCGGTTTTCCTGAGCCAAAGCCCTTTGTAAGACTTGGTTGATATTTAAAAACTTGTAGCCTTCTAGCTTTTCTCTAATGGGAGTTCTCAAACCACTCAGCACTAGGTCTGCCAAGTCCCTCTCGGTTATCACCAAACTAAAACACCGGTTTTTTGTTTCTCTGAATCTCTTGACGTAATCAGAGACCGATTCATCATGCTTCTGTTTAACCGATGTCAGATGTGACAACTTGAGTTCATTGTCGCCGCTATAAAAGTGATCATGAAACTTCTGCTCTAGCTGCGACCAGACCCGAATGGAACCATGTGGTAAAGAAGAAAACCATGAAAATGCGGTACTAGTTAATGATAAAGGAAATAAATGCACTTTCAATTCATTCAATGAGCCCGCCTCACCCAATTGTGCTAAATATTGACTAACATGCTCCTATGTGGTTTTTGTGCCCTCTCCATTGAACTTAACAAAATCTGGAATCTTATATCCCGGAGGGCACTGGATGGCATCAAAGTACTCGGGGTACGGCTTTTGGTAAATCCGATTCCGAGGTAACTCAACTCCAAAATTTTCTCGAAGCATCTTAGCCATCTCCTCTCTAAGATTAGCTAGACCATCATCCATAGTGGACGATGCAGCTTGTGGCAGTGGCATAGAAGGAGTAGGGTTACTAGTTGTAGGTATGAATTGTGGTATGTACGTCGACCCATGATTTGGTAGTGGTCGAGTGGATGTAGCTGTAAGTAGGGTTTGGTTCGGCGTTGCCACCGAACCTGTCATACTCATAATAGGATTAATGGGTGTAGCCACAATCTGATTTGTTTGGGTAGGATAATAAGTCATCGACACAGGAGGCATCGATGCAATAGGTAAAGCCAGATTAGGGTTTTGCACACTAGCAGCTACACCATTATTACCACTAGATGATTGAGATATATTCTTCTGAACATTAGTATTTTCTATAAAAGTTTGATAGACTAGATTGTTACCATCAGCAATACGACTTTCAATCTCAGCCCACTGCTCAGGAGAAAAAGTAGTACTTACAGAGGGTTTAACCTGCTCGGCTTGAAGAGGAGGGAACTTGATTTCTTCAATCGGAGTGATGTTGCCTTGGCGATCTTTCTTGAAATTTGCAAGGAACTCCTGCAGGTCCTTCTCCTCACGCGCCTTCTTGTACTCCTCATATACTTGGCGATGATCGGCCGATATCTCATCAAGACTGGGCTTAATGATGTTATCAGCGTCTACCTCAAATGGCTTGGGAAGATCGGAAATGGTGGATGATGATGATTGATCTTCGTTCCCCAGCGGAGTCGCCAAAAAGTGTGTTGACACACGAACAAGTCATGTGTACCCTCGACGCCGGGGGTGATGCACCGCAGCTCATGTCGAAGGAGACCCAACCGACAGCATGATACGCAAGACAGTCAGCGGGCGCTTTTGCAGACCCGAAACCCCGCGCACCCGGGAGGGACCCCGTCAGGGATTCCGGCAGCTATGGGCTGCCCTAGGTCGATTTGCTCGCCCCTAGAGCCTCGGGATTCGCAGCTCTCAAACACGAAGAACAGCGAAGAACGAGAGAGAAAAACGGTGGAGAGATAAAACGTAGATGAACAAGTAGTATATTGATTTGTTCGATTGTGTGTTGTTCAATCGGCCGTCACCCCCAACATATATAAGAGGCGACTGGACTTCCCGTACAAGTAAAGGATTCATCTAGGCTTTCCTTACAAGAAAAATTACATCAATTCACGTCCTAGAGTCCTAATTCTATTACAACTCGGATTCAGTCTGAATCTAGCCCAAACTCTGTCTTCCTTCTTGCGCGGGCTGCCGGGCTTGCATATGATCTCCGATCGAGATGGCCCAAATATCAAACTTGTGCGCCTCGACGATACAAACAACTCTCATGTTGATCATTTTTTCAAATAAGGCCATCTTGAATACTTTTCGAGGTCATCTTTATCTTCCAGTCGGACTCGGTTTTGCAGTAGACTGGATTATCCGAGTATCGTAGTGAATTTGTAGGCTATATATTATCTCTGATGATGATGACTCCAAAATCAAAATTTACCGTCTTGATGATACGCACAACTTCTGTATTGAACACTTCTTCATCCAAGGTCATTTTGATAAACTTTCGAGCACATGTTCAATTTCACTCGGACTTGAGCTCATCCACTCGGATATTAGATACTCTCACTCGGATCGTCCGGTTGGACTTTTTCACTCGGAAGACAATCTTTCACTCGGATGACTATATTTCCACTTGGAAGGCACTATCTTATTCAATCGGCAAGTTTTCGTCCCGATGGTAATCTTTTCACTCGGAATATTTTCACCTGGACGACAATTTCACTCGGATGATCATATTTTCACTCGGATGACTATATTTCCACTTGGATAATAATAAGTTCATCCGGTCAGCAAACATTCACTCGACCGTAAACTTTCACTCGACCGTAAACTTTCACTCGGATGGTAAACTTTTCACTCGGATTTCCGACTGAAAACATAGCCCGATCTTGATTTGTCTCTCCAGGCCTCATATGATCTCGGATTGAGACGAATTATATATGAAAATCGATCGGCTCGATGAGACGAAACTTTTCCATGTTGAAGGTTTTTCGATTCAAGGCTGTATTGATGGCCGAATTACTCATGCAACCTATCAGACAAGTGTCTGGCACCTCGCGCCATATTTCCGTTGAGGTTCAGTCTGCAGTATATTACCTCTAACTTTTGCATATGAACTCGGATTGAGATGATTTATGTATCAAAATCGATTGCTTCGACGAGACAAAGACAATTCCTTAAGAGTGCTCCTTCATCCGAGGTCATCTTGAAGACGTGATTGGCCAAAAACCACTCGGAACAATGAATTATGCCACTCGGAGTATAGTTTCGGTCCGTAAGATAAAGTCGAATGAATATAACCGAAACATCAAAGTGGTTCCACTCGGTGACGTGAATATTTTTATGCTGAAAACTCATTCACTCGAGACCATCTTCATTGCAATCTGTATCTTGCCAAAATCAGGTGTCAACAACGCGGTACGAGGCGACGGCGTGGACGGCAGCAACGACGCCCGTGCGCCTCTCCTCGTCGAGCTAGCCTGGAGCGTCGAGTTGCTGAACCGCGCGCCGGCTTGGGAGACAACTAGCTCCGTCGGGCAAGGGGAGGGAGGTGGATCAGCGAGCTGCATAGCTCATATCCAGCGGGCTACCCAGCCGGCTTGGATGCGGAATAACTACTCTTCGTAAGCCATTGTAAGAGTGGACAAAATGGTGGAAGAGATAGGGGAGCGGAGGAGGTGTGCGATTCTTGGCCGGCGTTTGGCCTCGTTTAAATAGGAGATTAAATAGATGGCGGACGGGAGGAGCTCGGCCGGCGTTGCGTTTAACGCCGGCCCGGTCATGAACGGACGTGTGTCCAGAGTGGGTTTCTCAGCTTCCACACGGGCGGGTTTCATGGAGGCGTTTGAATGCAGCACGGAGGCGTGCTCAGCCGGGCGTGCCGCGAGTGGCGCCCTCGACTCTGACCTAGGACACTGCGCCGTTCTTCCACTGACGTGTGGGCTCTTTGGGTGCATGGCCTGCATGTCAGTGACCCAACGCAGGCAGCGCACAGCAGAGGAACCTTTGGTGGTCTAGGGCGGTCAGAAGTGGGCATTTCATAAACCGATGATTGTTCATTGAGTGTGACGTCATCTTTTTCATGTAGATAAGCCTACTATGTTGATAGCCCGTTCGATACGTTGTGATTCATAAAGACCGCTGCAAACATCAATGTTCTGCTTATCACAGATAAGATTGATTAATACCTATAACAATCCATGTCCTTAACAAAGGGTGCATGCACGTATAGGTTGAGCGTGTGTCTTGCGTCGTGTGCTGTGTGCATGCAGGCGTGCGAGTGTTGCGTGCGTACAAGAGTACGTTTCAGTATTGCATGCATGGGTGCGTACGTGCGTGTGTTCGTGAGTGCGTGTGTACGTGTCAGTGTTGCACGCCAGCATGCGTGCATGTGTACGTGTCAGTGTTGCACGCCTACATGCGTGCGTGTCTTGCGTGCGTGCATGTGTACGTGCGGGGTGAGGCTACACGTCAGTCGATTGACTTTTTCATCTCTAGTCATTAGATTTTCCAGACGTTGGATACGAAATCACGGGCCTCCAGTTTATCATCAAACTCCACCCCCCTGAGCCGCCAGCGGCCGGCCCGCCCCCCCCTAAACCACTCCCCACCGTCGGTCCGCCGCCGCACCGGCCATCCCTCTAGCCGCCCCCCCGCCGAGCTTTTTCTCCGGGGATCCCCACCCCACCGGCCAATGAACACACCCCCCAACTGCTGGTGACTGCCAACCAGAGGTCTCACGACTTCGAATACCCACCGACCGCTAATTTATTACCATTTTTGTCCTTCATATATGCGCTGACGGGTGGGCCCTATGGTAATGTGCGCTGCTGAATGTGGACCGTTTGACTGGTCAATTGATCGTGTTATCAACAAATTACGGAGCTGTATGGTGAGCCAGTGACCCTATGATCACCCTAAAATGTACTCCTATTTTATTAACACAGTATAGACTCAAACTACCATTTCTTTCTTTCATATACGGGCTAACACGTGGGCCCCATGGTTACGCGCCCCGATAGTGTTGCGCCGCGTGGAACGTTTGACTGGTCAATTGATTGTGTCATCAACAAAATACGGAGTTGTACGGGTGAGCCAGTGACCGTATATTCATGATATGTATTTGTTTAACACGGTACAGACGCAAGGGCTCATATATATGCGCAAGCACTCACCGCTATAAGCGCACACACACGAACCCTACCCCTATGAGCACCTTCGAGAGTGTGGGCCAGCATATATGATCTTGAGATTTTACGAAGTCACCATAGGTGCCTCGTAGTCGAGTGGAACGTCTCCTCCCACTGAACGTACATTGCCGGAAAATACTGAAATTAACACAAGATAAATGCGAGCACCGGGACTTTAACCTTGGTGGGCTAGAGAAACCATTATCCTCTAACCATCCAACCACATGTTGGTTAGCACGACAAAATGTATGTGGTGACCGTGATGAGCTTATTCTGAAGTCTAGTGACCATATCGTGCTTTTGCTTCAAATACAATGACAATAAGTGTCGTCAACAAAATACGGAGCATGCATCAAATGCAAAGTCCGTCAGTGTCATCAACAAAATATGGAGACGCATCGTGAGCTAGACACCGTTGTACTATTGTATATGCTTATTTTCTTAGTGGCGGATTGCGTGTGTGGTGTGGTGGGCACATCATTTCTAGTTGTGGTGGGTCAACATGAAGACTCATGGGTCGGTTCCATCCTGCACAACATATAGGTTGGACCGAGACGTGTTATATGAAGACCCATGTGGAGGACTCGGCGTACAACACGACGCCACCAGAGTCACGGAGGACTCTATCCCCACTGGTGATATGCCGACTATATATGATTTGTAACCCTAGGCCCTTAGTATGTTATACAAGATTGGGGGCTAGTTCGTCGATAGTATACACACACACGCACAAAGCCTGGTATTCACGTGTACTTTGTACACACCCCTATCACTAATATACAGTACCAGGAGTAGGCTCTTTCTTCAACTGCAAGGGTCCGATCCGAACTAGGGTAAAACTTTGCCTCGTATTACCATCCAGCCTAACAGCCAGGGATATCCTACCGAATGATATGATGAAATCATATCTGCCAACTACTAAGAGAGAGGTGTGTTGGGGGGATGTGTGTGAGAGAGACCTAAAGATAATGTGCATGCAGGAGACACGTAGGCACATATATGTGCGTATAGAGGGCTAGTAGAGACCGTGCATGTGTATATATGCATGTGAGAGAAATAGTGTTTTCCAACTAAGATTAGTGAAAGGAGTGGTACATAGTAGTCAGAAAGAGAGAGAGAGAGAAACAGAGAGAGCATGTGCGTGAGACCCCCGACACCCTGAAAGAGATTGTGAGCATATGTGAAAGAGAAATGCCGATGCATATAAAGTGTGTGCACTTATGCGTTAGATAGAGAGATATATAACGCATTTGTGAGAACGGGGCGAGGCATAGTGCATCTACGTGTAAAAGGCGATTCTACGCATTAAATTAAAATATAAATGGCATTATTATTTTTGGATGAGATCATGAATTTTGCAAATTGCGTATGGACGAAAGTCGGTCTATCAGACACCCATACTCTAGCATGTGCATGTGTTTATTTCATATTATCGATCCATAGAGTGAGAGCGGTTTGAAATACAGGCAATGGATGCTTTTGCAATTCATATATAAACATTAATTAGTGCACTCCATGTTGTTAGTGTGAAGCACTTTATACATTTGTCACTTGCATGGATACATTCCAAATTGCTAGCTACGAAATAGAATACATGTCGAATTCAACATAAAGGGGGTTTCGAAGATTCGAATTCATAGGAAGTGCATTCATCTATTTGAACCCGAGATAACGGCATTTGTAAATCAGATGTAAAAGGGGGCATCAATCTTTGTTGTGAGTTGAACATGCTATATATATTCATACGCATATCTAACTTTTTTTTGCAACCAAGGAGATTATATCTAGAACCATGCATGAACTGAGGTAAGTTGCATATTTTTTAATATATACTTGTGTACAATGTATATTCAAATGTACCCCCTCCATTCCAAAATAATCGTAGCTTTAGGATTTTCAAGAGTAAAGATTTGTGAAGTTTGATAAATCCTGAAAGTTCAATTCAAGAGAACCGAAAACGTTAATGCTTCTGCTCCCAAATATTGAACAAAGCGCCAAATAGGCCTCTGGTCACCCGAAACCGTGTGAGACTAATGTTTTGGTGGTAGGAAATTACTGTCCTGACTCTGGCCCGTGTAGCCTATCGGCCCGATGTCCAAAGGTCTAAACCAGGGTAGCTTTGTAACTTCACCAAGACGCCAGTCTAAACCGCCTCCGAGAAGCATTCATACGCCGTGGGCGCCTACCCATGCGCTCGGCCGAAATCTATCCCGCCCACATTTGGGACACCTGACATGACTGTCCTACCCCCAACCCGCAATATGTCCAAAATTTTAGATGGGGGCAAAGTTTGTAACTTTCCCCAAATTTCAAACAAGCGCGTCTCAAACCGAAACATTGTTCCCCCTTAGTTCCCCGCCTCCCTCCGTTTCCCCATTCATACTCCGTGGGCGCGAAAACACTCTCTCCACCAGCTGCAAAACCCCAGCCTCCTCCATCCTCCACCCCATAGCGGCCAATCCACCGCCGCCCTCCTCCATCACGCCGGAGCCGGTACCCCGACGTCGTCGTTCAACGCAATTGCAACCGCAACGCCCTCAAGGACTTAGCAGCTGAAGCCGAGGCAGAGCTGCCTCCACGACGCCGACGTGCGCCGTACCAGAACCACTCCGACCACGCCGTCCTGCGCCTCACTATTGCGGCTCCACTATCGCAACCGTCCACCGCACCGGAGCTGTTCCCGCTACGCCGTCGTTCGCCGCCTCAGATCTGCTTCCCCGCTGCCGACAAACGGCCACCGCACCACACTCAACAACTTGGCCATGGGTTTGCCAAGGCTGCACCATCCTCCACAACTTTTGGTTTTCGGCGAACAACAAGAAGATCGTCGGAAAAATAGAAGGAGGAAACAGCACTGCCAGCGGAAAGAGGTACTCCTCTTCCCTTATTCGTGCAAATCTTACGTCTCCGCTCACACGGTATTCATCCCACGAAAGAAACTAGTTGAGCGCTTCTTAATGCATCTTCTTCGTGCTACTAAATGCACAAGGTTTCCTCCCTTTCACTATTTCACCTTTGCTAGAGGTCAGTAGACCGCCTGGATTTCAATTCAGGGTCAATCGAACCGCAATGAAAAGAAGCAGCACCCGCTTAGGCGCGCGGAGCACCTAGTCCGCCTGTTCCCCAGGGAAGCGGCGCATCGGTGTCTATCATAGGGGTGTGGGGCGCAAGAGCTGCTTACGCCTGATCTGGAGGTCGGCGAGGCTTGAATGGATGGCCGGGGGCGGTGCCAAACATGGCGGTGTGGTGAGGTCGAGGGGATGGCGCAGGCAGGGGAGGAACTGGGCCGGTGGTCGCTGGCGTTTCGAGGAAGATCGTCAACACTGACTGGCTGGAGGTAGATGAAGGCGATCTGCCCGTTCTTTGTACATCGGATGTTGCAGAAAAAGTGGACTAACCTATTTGCTTTCAGTCGACTGTTATTTTCATAGAATCCTGTAGTAATTTAGTGTGCCATGCATGTTGTAGAGCTATCATATGTCTCCCGTCATTTATTTCTCACCGACCTGCTATCTGCTACCTTTACACTGTACTAATTGTGCACACACTTCACCCATACTCACACTATTGTTTTTTATGCATGGGTATTTCAGACTCTGACGCAGTGTTGATGAATGCAAAAAAGAAAAGACAGAAGTCGCTCCAGTGTAATTCGAAGATAAGCACTAAGCATTTCAGCGCTCTAATGGGTGCAGTGTCAGCAGTTGGAGACAGTAAACGTAGCTCTGCAGTTGATGATCTCAATTGCCACACACAACCATCCCAGGTGCTTGCTTTAACTTCGCGCTGTCAAATGTGGTTGCATGTTGCATATGGTGTCTAGCTTGTATTGCTTCCAATTTGATTAAATTGCATCTTCTTACTTTACACATTATACCTTTGATAATGACATGCCTTCCTATTTTTGATACATACTACATGTGTCTATTAACCATGTTCGTACATCAAACTAATGCTCTTTTGTATCCCTCGTCAATCACTTATGATGAGACAGTCACCCGAGTGGGTTACTGCCAGATGCCCTACTTGTTTAAAGAGTGCAGTGTCATCCTCCCCACATGATTCTCAAGAAACAGCAAGGCTAAATGAAGATAGTCAACATAGCTCTCTAGTTGATCACCGCAATTCCCCCACACCACCATCACAGGTGCTTGCTCTTACTTGGCAGTGTGATATGTGGTTGCATGTTGCATATGGTGTCTACCTTGTAATGGTTCTAATTAGGGTAACACATTATACCTGTGAATATGACATGCCTTCCTGTTTTTGGTACATACTACGTCTTTCTATTAACCATGTTCTTACATCAAACTACTTTTCTTGTGTATCCCTCATCAATGCTCCTAATTTGTTAAATTGCATCTCCTTAGCTTACACATCATACATGTGAATATGACACACCTTCCTGTTTTTGGTACATACTACATCTGCCTATCACACCATGTTCTTACATCAAACTACTATTCTTGTGTATCCTGCGTCTATCGCTTATGACGAGACAGTCATGCATGTGGGTTAATATGAGACGCAATACTCTTATAAAGAATGCAATTTCATCCTCTCCACATGATTCTCAAGAAACAGCAAGCCTAAATGAAGATATTGAACATAGCTCTGTACCTGAAGACCGCACTTCCCCTACACCACCATCACAGGTGCTTACTCTAACTTCGCAGTGTGATATGTGGTTGCATGTTGCATACAGTGTCTAGCTTGTAATGCTTCTAATTAGGGTAAATTGCATCTACTTAGTTTACACACTATACCTGTGAATATGACATGCCTTCCTATTTTTGGTACACACTACATCTATGTGTTAACCTTGTTCTTACATGAAACTACCTCTCTTATGTATCCTGCATCAATCACTGATGATGAGTCACCTTTATTCGTTGCATATTGCATATTATTTCTAGCCTGTTTCCATGTATTGCTTATAATTTGGTCAAATACATTTGTTAGGGCACCCTTTTAATTTGGCAGAGTGATATTGGTTTCATCTTTCATATGGTTTCTAGCTTGCATCGATTCTAACAAGTCAAGCACCTTGTGCTTAGTTTACACTTTATACATCATACATGTCAATATGTCACGCCGTCCTGTTTTTCATACATATTCCATCCTCCTATCATGCGGCTGCCTTACATGAAAGTACTGTTCGTCAGTATCATGCATCAATGAGTTCTCAAGAGCAAATTTTATTCCTTTTTCTTGTGGGTTTGACTTGACAAGGCAAAATCAAGAAAGAGGAAGGATAAGAGTAAGGAAGGAGATGATGGTGGTCCTCTGCAGCAATGTAAACGGAGCATCTGTACTGATTCTCCTTGTACTGATAGTGCATTACAAGATCCAAGTCTCCGCTCCCCTACTCCACCATCCAAGGTGATTGCTCTAACTTGGCAATGTGATATCTGGTTGCATGTTGCATATGGTGTCTAGCTCGTATTGCTCCTAATTAGTGTAAACTGCATCTGCTTAGCTTACACATGATACATGTGAATATGACACGCTTTCTTGTTTTTGGTACATACTATATCTGTCTATCACACCATGTTCTTACATGAAACTACTCTTCTTGTGTATCCTGCATCAGTCACTTATGATGGGACACCTTTAAGTTGGCAGTGTGATATTGGTTTGCGTCTTGAATATGATTTCTAGCATGTATTACTTCTAGTTTGATGAACGCCACCTATGACAAGATAGTTTTAACTTGGCAGAGTGATATTGATTGCACCTTCCATATGGTGTCTTGCAGTGTTTCTAATTTGTTGAAGTGCCTTCTGCTTAGTTACCACATCATAGGTGTGAATATGTCAAGCCGTCCATTTTTTCGTACATATTCCATCCTCGTATCATGACTTTGCCTTTCATCAGAGTAGTGTTCGTCAGTATCATGCATGAATGAGTTTTGAAGAGCGAATGATATTACTTTTTCTTATCGGTATGACCTCACAATGCAAAATCAATAAAGCTGAAGGAAATTGGCAAGGCATTGGATGATGGTGGTCCTTCCGAGCAACTGAAACGGAGGTTCTCTACAGATTCTACTCCGCCATCCTCCCAACAAGATTCGCAAGACAACGCAAGGCTAGACAGTCAACGTAGCTGTGTAGATGATGAGCACATCTCCCCTACTCCACCATCATAGGTGCTTTCTCTAACTTGGCACTATTATATGTGGTTGCATGTTGCGTATGATGTCTAGCTTGTATTGCTTCTAACTTTGTTGAATTGCATCTGCTTACTTTACACGTAATGCCTGTGAATATGACATGTGTTCCTGTTTCTACATCAGACTACTATTCTCGCATATCCCGCATCAGTCACTTATGATAAGGCACCTTTAAGTCACCACTGTGATATTGGTTGTGTCTTGCATATGATTTCTAGCATGTACTGCTTCTAATTTGTTGAAACGCCATACAGTTTGAACGTGGTAGAGTGATATTGGTTGCATCTTTCATATGGTGTCTAGCTTGCAGTGCTTCTAATTTGTTGAAATGCCTTCTGCTTAGTTACCACATCATAGGTGTGAATATGTCACACCATCCTGTTTTTCATACATATTCCATCCTCGCATCATGTGTTTGCCTTTCATCCGAGTAGTGTTCGTCAGTATCATGCATGAATGAGTTCTGAAGAGCGAATTTTATTCCTTTTTCTTATCGGTTTGACTTCACAATGCAAAATCATTACAGCTGAAGGAAATTAGTCCAGCAGTGGATGATGGTGGTCCTTCGGAGCAACTCAAACAGGGGGTCTCTACAGATTCTACTCCTCCATCCTCCCAACAAGATTCGCAAGACAACACATGGCTGGACAGTCAACGTAGTTGTGTAGATGATGAGCACATCTCCCCTACTCCACCATCACAGGTGCTTTCTCTAACTTGACACTATTATATGTGGTTGCATGTTGCGTATGATGTCCAGCTTGTATTGCTTCTAACTTGAATTGCATCTGCTTACTTTACACATAATGCCTGTGAATATGACACGTGTTCCTGTTTCTAGAACATACGTGTACATGATGAGCACATCTCCCCTACTCCACCATCACATGTGCTTGCTCTTACTTGGAACTGTTATACGTGGTTGCGTTTTCCGTATGATGTCTAGTTTGTATTGCTTCTGATTATGTTGAATTGCATATGCATAGCTTACAACTTATACCTGCAACGATCACTTACCCATAAGACACATTTAACTTGGGACTGTGATGTAGGTTGCATCTTGCATTGTCTTCTAGCTTGTACTGCTTCTAATTTCTTGAAATGGCACATACGACGAGACACTTTTTACCTGATAGAGTGATATTGGTTGCATGTTCATGTGGTGCCTAGCTTTCATTTCTTCTAATTTTGTTGAAATGCCTTCCTGCTTACTATTTTTTCGTACATATTCCATCCTCCTATCGTACGTGCGAATATGAAACACTATCTTTTTTTGTATATATTCCATCCTCCTATCATGCGCTTGCCTTACATCAAAGTAGTGTCCGTCTGTATCATGCATCAACCAGTTATGCAGAGCTAATTTTATTCATCTTCTTGTGGTTTTGACTTCATAAGGCAATATCAGAAAATAGGAAGGAAAAGAGTAAGTTAGGGGATGTTGGTGGTCCTCCGCACCGACGCAAACAGAGACTCTCTAGATTTGCCACTGCTACTGCTAATGAAGTTGAAGTCCCAAGTCTACATGATGAGTTCATCTCCCGTACTCCACCATCACAGGTGCTTGCTCTAAGTTGACAGTGTGATAATTGGTTTCATGTTGCATATGTTGTCTAGCCTGTATTTCTTCTATTTTGATTAAATTGCACCTGCTGAGTTTATACGTTATACATGTGCATATGACATGGCTTTCTGTGTCTAGAATACACTGCATCTATCTATCATACCATGTTCTTACATCAAAGTACTGTTGTTGTGTATCCCGCATCAGTCACTCATGATTGGACGCTTTTAACATGGCAGTTTGATAGTGGTTGCATCTTGCATTGATTTCTACGTTGTACTGCTTCTAATTTTTCGAATTGCCACTTATGACAGGACACTTTTAACTTGGCAGAGTAATATTGGTTGCATCTTTCATATGGTTTCTAGCTTGCATTACTTCTATTTTCTTGAAAATCCTTCTGCTTAGTTTGCACATCGTAGCTGTGAATATGTCATGCCGTCCTATTTTTCTTACATATTCCATCCTCATACGGTTGTCTTACATCAAAGTATTGCTTGTCTGTATCATGCATCAATGAGTTCTGAAGAGTGATTTTATTCTTTTGTGTTGTGGGTACAGCTTGACATGGAAAAGTCAAAAAAGAGCAAGGAAAATAATATAGTAGGGAGTGTTGTTACTCATCGGGTGAAACGGAAAAGGTTCTGCCATCGAGATTCTGCTGGTACTTATAGTGCAGTAGAAGGTCCAAGTCCACCGGCTAAATCTACAAATAGAGTATCACCTGCTCCACCAGCTGCATCATCCGCTTCAACTGTACCAGCATCTCAACCAGTTACTCGTTCGTTTGCTCCGGAACTGGCCAGTTCCCAAGCTGCCTTCACACCTAACACTACTTCCGAAGCACTGCTGACACAACAGGACTTGGCAAGATCAGATGAACCTCATGAGCATCAACACCAAGACGGTACCTGACCGAGTCAAGTTGCAGTTGCATGCTCCTTTATATCTACTCCCACAGTTTGATGTACACTAACACTTTCCATATTCGTTGTTGAACTAGCACCACGGCGCAAGCGGAAACAAACATCAGGGATAATGCTTGACAGATTAACAAAATCTAAAGGAGGAAGAATGGAGATCCATTTTGAGGCAGGTTTAAAAAGGCCACGTGATGCTACAGAGTCAGCCAAGTTAGTATCAGAGGCAGCAGTTGTTATTAGGTGTCATGCATGTATCCTCCCAACATGGATCCAGTACAAGAATGAGAAAGACAATACCCAGTTTAACACCTTCCTTGACCATTTATCCGTAAGTAATGTTATTCATCACAATTAGTAATATTGTCTTGCTCTGTCCCATACTTTCTAGCTTCCTCCTAATAAGACTCACATTCTTTTTTCAACAGATGAGGTTCAAGTTGGATCCGAAAGATGATGCAACTAAACAAGCATGCACTTATGTTTTTCAGTCTGCTCTGCGACAGTATCGGTACCATCTTAGAAAATCTCACTTTGGAGGCAAGGCTAACAATGAAATCGCCCAAACATCTCCAGTGGAATATATTACAGATGAAGACTGGACAGCCCTCGTTAAACACTGGTCTGATCCAAAGTATCAGGTAGGCTATATGTATTTGATCAGACCACATATTGAACTTGTATTTATGTATGTGCCTTACAAGTGTATCTTCTTCTAGGCTAACTGTTTGAAGAACAAAACCAACCGTTCTAATGTGAAATTCCAACAGACAACAGGATCTCGTAGCTATATTCCACACTGCGAGGCTCTTGTAAATAGCTGCTACTTCCTTCTTTTTTTGTGCCATATTATCGTATCTATATTGACTTGTTCCAAATACAGAGGAAAGCCCGTGCAGACCAAAAAGAACCTGAACCGAATGCAGTGCAAATCTTCAAGGATTGCCACACCAGCAAGATGAAGGGCATGAGCACACCAGTTCAAGCCGCTGTTGTAAGTCCTTACTCCTCCTGCCTTGAACTGATTGGTACTGTGATGTGTTCATTTAACTACTTGGTTTGCAGCCAATGTTAGTTACTTTGTTCACTTTTATTCACAGTTGTCTTAACGTATCATTTCACCTTACATGGTTTACAAGAGATGAAGGATATTCTTTTGGTCTTGATCTGTAATCTAGTTGTTATGTTCACGTGCGCACACAATGATAAAATATCCTGTTTGTTTTATATCTGTTTGCCCATGATATGAATGATGTCATACTATGTTCATCCTACTTTAAACCATGTCTCTTTATCCTTAGATGTCAACGAATGTGAGGAAATAGACAATACAGTAGGCATGCTACATGGACATATGTTCTGAAAGTGATTTTATTATGTAGTTGGCACTACAATACATGCTAATGTATTACAGTAGTTCACCAAAATATGTTATGTATAAACGTTTAACCTACTTTGTTTGTTTTTGTCTCATTAGTAACTTATCTGGTACACTAATCTACAAGTTCAAACTTTCAAGAAGCTATGGAACAAATGATTGAACAGCCACAACCACGTGAAGGTGACGAGGCTACTACATGCACAATGTCACCTCTTGCTGCAGTGCGTCAGTATCTCTCCACTAACAGTGCAAAAAGCACCTTCCTGCGTAATTCTGGGTTGGTTGTCAAGGTAACCTCGTCCAAATCGCCTACTGAACAAAATCTTCCTACTAGACAGAGTGATATATCGTGCTCCAGACACAAGTACAATCCCTAATGGACGTTGTTTCGGAAACAAGAATAGTGGTTGAGAAATGTCGTCAAGATATAAATGGTTTTGAAACTAGACTATCAGACATTCGCTTCGTTGTTCAAGAGCAATGGCGGAAAAAAGGTGGAGATCGTGCTGCTCCATCAGATTCTACAGCCTGAAACATTAGCACTTCGGTCAAATGATCTGTGCTTCTATACATCTGATGGTGCTTTTATCTGGAAGGACTGTAATGCCAACATGCCTTTTGTTGTATGGTTGGAATTTATTTTGTCGTGATACAACATTTATGATGCTGCCTCAGGCTGCAGTAATTACGATGCTATTTTTGTATAGTGTAGGTTTATCTTAGTAATGTATTCGGCCGAAAGCTTCGTAGTAGCCCAACATGCCAACATTCGTCAGGCCCATTCCAATTGGGCTAAAAAAGATTATGGGCCGAAATTGGCATGTAGCCCACTAAAAATATCTGGGCCTAAATCTGCATAAGCTTTCATATTTTTCTGGTAGGCATGTGCCCATAGTGGGCCTTTAACAGGCCTAAACATAATTTGGGCCCTCGGTAAAAATAGGCCGTTTATAGGTGTAAATATCTTGAGCCCATAAAAACATGGGCCTTTAATAGACCGAAAGTGAGATTGGGCCCTGATTGTGCCAAATAACCCACTGGACTTAGCAGGCCGAAATGGTGGCCCATTTACGATGCGGATCTTTGACAGGCCGAAATTCGGACGGGCCGTAAATGCGCCGACCTAATACACGGGCCTTTAACAGGCCGGAACTTCGGTCGGGCTAGATTATCGTCATTTTTATATGGGCCATTAATGGGCCCGATATGACATTGGGCCACATATGGCCCATGGTTTACGTCCGGCGTTAACAGGCCGAAAATGACAATAGGCCGAAAGTGGCCCAAAGCTATAGCGGGCCTCTAACAGGCCGAATGTCAGACATGGCCGAATATGACCCAAATCCTTCATGGGTTTTTATGGGACAAAAGTTTTGATGGCCTGTAAATGGGCCCAAATGAAGCCGGACCTTTAACAGACCGGAAATACACCGGGCCATAATTCGGCCCAATTACTTAGCAGACTGTTAACGGGCCAGAAGTGACCATGGGCCGCGTTGATGACATGTTTAGGACAGGCCGTTGACGTGCCAATTTGACAGAGAATGTTGGGCCTTTAGCTGGGTCGGCCCATTATGGTACGCAAAATCTTGTGGGCCTCTAGCTGGGCCGGCCCATTGTGGTCCGCAAAATCTTGTGGGCCTTTAATTGGGCTGGCCCATTATGGTCTGCAAAATCGTGTGGACCTTTAGCTGGGCCGGCCCATTATGGTCCGCTAAATTTTGTGGGCCTTTAGCTGGCTCGGCCCATTATGGTCCACTAAATCTTATGGGCCTTCGGTTGGGCCGGCCCATTTAAACTTTGTGGGCCACTTTTGGGCCGGTCCACGTGTCAACATATCATAGGCCCATCTCGACCGTTGGATGAGTGACACCTGTGCCAACGCAGAGCTGACGCGTGGATCAGTCAGCCAATGAGAATTTTATACGTGGAAAATCGGCATTAGTCGTGGCTGTTAACGGGTTATCGGATCCAAAATCCGACCCGATAGCTTAACGGCGTTCCGTTACGGTGGATGCCACGTGTCGGTCACCCTTGACGAAAGCACTTCTGTGACGCGCGATTTATCGTCATGGAAGTGGACACTTTCATGATGACAATTTTGGCAATGTCATGGAACACTTCTACGACAGCACAGGTATGACTATCTTGATTCTGTCATAAATTTGTCATGGATGTACATGCATGACAGAAAACGCGACCTACTGTGACAAACACGTATCATCACGGAAGTGTATTTTTTTGTAGTGCATGCTTTCATCATAATAAATTTGCTCATCAAAACTTGGGGGACAAAAAATATCATCTTCGTCAAACATAGCTTCCCCAAGCTTGTGGCTTTGCATATCATTAGCATCATGGATATTCAAGGAATTCATACTAACAACATTGCAATCATGCTCATCATACAAAGATTTAGTGCCAAACATTCTAATGCATTCTTCCTCTAGCAATTGAGCACAATTATCGGAATCCTCATTTTCATGAAATATATTTAAAAGATGAAGCATATAAGGTACCCTCAATTCCATTTTTTTGTAGTTTTCTTTTATAGAATAAACTAGTAATAAAATAAGAAACTAAAAGATTCGATTGCAAGATCTAAAGATATACCTTCAAGCGCTAACCTCCCCGGCAACGACGCCAGAAAAGAGCTTAATGTCTACTACACAACCTTCTTCTTGTAGACGTTGTTGGGCCTCCAAGTGTAGAGGTTTGTAGGACAGTAGCAAATTTCCCTCAAGTGAATGACCTAAGGTTTATCAATCCGTGGGAGGCATAGGATGAAGATGGTCTCTCTCAAGCAACCCTGCAACCAAATAACAAAGAGTCTCTTGTATCCCCAACACACCCAATACAATGGTAAATTGTATAGGTGCACTAGTTCAGCGAAGAGATGGTGATTCAAGTGCAATGTGGATAGTAGATAATAGTTTTTGTAATTTGAAAATATAAAAACAGCAAGGTAACTAATGATAAAAGTGAGCACAAACGGTATTGCAATGCGTTGAAACAAGGCCCGGGGTTCATACTTTCACTAGTGCAAGTTCTCTCAACAATAATAACATAATTGGATCATATAACTATCCCTCAACATGCAACAAAGAGTCACTCCAAAGTCACTAATAGCGGAGAACAAATGAAGAGCTTATGGTAGGGTACGAAACCACCTCAAAGTTATCCTTTCTGATCGATCTATTCAAGAGTCCGTAGTAAAATAAAACGAAGCTATTCTTTCCGTTCAATCTATCATAGAGTTCATACTAGAATAACACCTTAAGACACACATCAACCAAAACCCTAATGTCACCTATTTACTCTAATGTCACCTCAAGTATCCGTGGGTATGTGTAGCGACCAGACGTCAAACAGTCTGATCTCTGTGCATCAGTGTCATCCCTGGATCGGTAATGCTGACACGCACAATACTTGAGAATTTATAACAGAGTAGCAATCACACACTTATTACATTGAATGTCTCAAAAGAGAACTTATTACAATAAATATGGCTTAAGGCCATCTAATACGATAACAGCAGAAGGCTTGGAAGATAAAGTGAGTCCATCAACTCCAACGGCATCACCGAGTGAAAGACCACGACCTAAGGCTCCTTACTCGTCGTCCGAAAAGTCTGCAACATGATACGTTGCAGCCCGAAAATGGGTCAGCACATGGAATATGCTGGCAATGTAACATAAGAGAGTAATGAACAGAATAATGCTATCATTACATGCATATATGGCTGGTGGAGGCTGTATGGTTAATAGGTTTTGCGAAAAGCCAATTTTGTCCTACTGCAAAGGAATATATTTTTATTTAACTACAAAGTTGGTTGAAAACATTGAGAAGGTAAACCCCCTCTCAATCCCAATTAAAAGTAATCATTAACCCAATAAAATTATATTAAAGAGTGATGAGATCCACATGATAATCCAAAAACCAGATACTCAAGATGTCCACAACCGGGGACATGGCTAACCATGATTAGTTTGTACACTCTGTAGAGGTTTGTGCACTTTTCCCCACAAGATTTGATCTCCTCCGTTGGATTTCTCTCACTACATAATGTTTGAGAAACGGATGACCGAGACACAGTCTTTCCGAAGAGGTCCCCTTAACCAATAGATAGGCCGGTACACCTACAACCCCCTACATCTGGTAGCCCATCATGGAAAGGTTTCCCACAACTTAATCAACTATGCCAGAGCCAATAATGGCATGTGGCTGCACACGGAAGTTTCCAGTATGAATAATCTTATGATCCCTTTGAGCCTGGGTGGCGGTCCATAGGAAAATCTCACGATACCCCGGGATTTCCAAAAAACAAGCAATCACTAGATACCCCAGATGCCTCAATCCACCCAGATGTGTATTTAAGTTGCCACCTTAAGTTGAACCATTAATTAACAATCTCACATCTGTCATGGATACACTCAAACCCAATCCACGTCTACGAGCATAGCATGGCACTATACGCATAACATAGAAGTAACTCCCAGGGTTTGATAATAAACAGGTGAATAGGTACTAACTCATCTACTTCCCAAACCCACAAATTAAATTCAGATCCTAACCATGCAATTGTTTGAGGATTGATCTAATGCAATAAAACAGGGTAGTGAAGAGGTATGATCAAAGTGTTACTTGCCTTGTGCTACCTCTTGAGCACTGCGTTGGATTTCCTTGAAGAGGAAAGAATGATGCAGCAAAGTAGCGTAAGTATTTCCCTCAGTTTTTGAGAACCAAGTTATCAATCCAGTAGGAGGTTGCGCGCGCTTCCCTAGTACCAGCACAAAACAAATAACTCCTCGCAACCAACATGATAAGGGGTTGTCAATCCCTTCACAGTCACTTACGAGCATTGTTCAAGAACTCAGCCGAGTTACCATTTAAATGCCCATTTAATCGCTACTCGGTGCCTAACTGAGGCGAATAGCACATACTCGGTTCATTAAATGGTCAAGCAGATTAACTGGCATTTAATCGGTTGTCAGACAATTAACTGATTGTCAAACCGATTAGTCGGTGATGGGTCAGGTAACTGAAGCGGCATCCATAAAAAAGGGGGATAACCGAAGCGACAATCTAGACCATTATTTGGCACCATAACCTTTGGTTTGGATGCATCATGACCAAATCGTCCAGGTAACAATTCTACCTCTTGTCCATGCTTTTTATATGCCTACGACATTATATTTTAGTATAAATGTATAATACGTAGTTGTGAGCATTGGATTATGTGGTACAATACGTGAAAAACTAGTTAGATGTTGCCAATATATTCTCATGTGCAGCCGATTAATGATCGACCGATTAATTCAGTTAAATGGCCGATTAACCGATTAATCGCTAATCAGTAGTTGACCGAGCAGTTACCGGTTACCGAATTCCTGAACAATGCTTACGAGAGTGAGATCTGATAGATATGATAAGATAATGTTTTTGGTATTTTTGTGATAAAGATGCAAAGTAAAATAAAAGTAAAGTAAAAAGCAAAGGAAATAACTAAGTATTGGAAGATTAATATGATGAAGATAGACCCCGGGGCCATAGGTTTCACTAGTGGCTTCTCTCAAGAGCATAAGTATTTTACGGTGGGTGAACGAATTACTATTGAGCAATTTACAGAAGTGAGCATAGTTATGAGAATATCTAGGTATGATCATGTATATAGGCATCACGTCCGAGACAAGTAGACCGACTCCTACCTGCATCTACTACTATTACTCCACTCATGGACCGCTATCCAGCATGCATCTAGAGTATTAAGTTCGTGAAAACAGAGTAACACCTTAAGCAAGATGACATGATGTAGAGGGATAAATTCATGCAATATGATAAAAAAACCATCTTGTTATCCTCGATGGCAACAATACAATACGTGCCTTGATGCCCCTATTGTCACTGGGAAAGGACACCGCAAGATTGAACCCAAAGCTAAGCACTTCTCCCATTGCAAGAAAGATCAATCTAGTAGGCCAAACCAAAATGATAATTTGAAGAGACTTGCAAAGATAACCAATCATACATAAAAGAATTTAGAGAAGATTCAAATATTGTTCATAGATAATCTTGGTCATAAACCCACAATTCATCGGTCTCAACAAACACACCGCAAAAAGAAGATTACATCGAATAGATCTCCACGAGAGAGGGGGAGAACATTGTATTGAGATCCAAAAAGAGAGAAGAAGCCATCTAGCTACTAGCTATGGACCCAAAGGTCTAAGTTAAACTACTCACACTTCATCGGAGAGGCTATGGCGTTGATATAGAAGCCCTCCGTGATGGATGCCCCCTCCAGCGGAGCTCCGGAACAGGCCCCAAGATGGGATCTCATGGATACAGGAAGTTACGGCGGTGGAATTAGGGTTTTGGCTCCATATCTGATCGTTTGGGGGTACGTAGGTATATATAGGAGGAAGGAGTACGTCGGTGGAGCAACAGGGGGGGCACGAGGGTGGAGGGCGCGCCTAGGGGGGTAGGTGTGCCCCACCTACCTCGTGGCCTCCTCCTTTGTTTCTTGATGTACGGTCCAAGTCTCCTAGATCATGTTCGGTGAGAAAATCACGTTCCCGAAGGTTTCATTCCGTTTGGACTCCGTTTGATAGTCCTTTTCTTCGAAACCCTAAAATAGGCAAAAAAAATAGCAATTCTGGGCTGGGCCTCCAGTTAATAGGTTAGTCCCAGAAATAATATAAAAGTGGATAATAAAGCCCAATAATGTCCAAAACAGTAGATAATATAGCATGGAGGAATCAAAAATTATAGATACGTTGGAGACGTATCAAGCATCCCCAAGCTTAATTCCTGCTCGTCCTCGAGTAGGTAAATGATAAAAACATAATTTTTGATGTGGAATGCTACTTGGCATAATTTCAATGTAATTCTTCTTAATTGTGGCATGTATATTCATATCCAAAAGATTCAAGATAAAAGTTCATATTGACATAAAAATAATAATACTTCAAGCAATTATGTCTTCTCAAAATAACATGGCCAAAGAAAGTTCATCCCTACAAAATCATATAGTTTAGTCATGCCCCATTTTCGTCACACAAGAATGCTCTCATCATGCACAACCCCGATGACAAGCCAAGCAATTGTTTCATACTTTAGTAATCTCAAACCTATAAAATTTCACGCAATATATGAGCGCGAGCCATGGACATAGCACTATGGGTGGAATAGAATATGATGATGGGGGTTATGTGGAGAAGACAAAAAGCGAGAAAGTCTCACATCAACGAGGCTAATCAATGGGCTATCGAGATGCCCATTGATTGATGTTAATGCAAGGAGTAGGGATTGCCATGCAACGGATGCACTAGAGCTATAAATGTATGAAAGCTCAACAAAAGAAACTAAGTGGGTGTGCATCCAACTTGCTTGTTCACGAAGACCTAGGGCACTTGAGGAGGCCCATTGTTGGAATATACAAGCCAAGTTCTATAATGAAAAATTCCGACTAGTATATGAGAGTGACAAAACAAAAGACTCTCTATCATGAAGATTATGATGCTACTTTGAAGCACAAGTGTGGCAAAGGATAGTAGCATTGTCCCTTCTCTCTTTTTTTCTCTCTCTTTTTTTGGGCCTTCTCTCTCTTTTTATGGCCTTTCTATTTTTTTTTTTTTATATATTCCTCACTTGGGACAATGCTCTAGAAAATGATGATCATCACACTTCTATTTATTTACAACTCAATGATTACAACTCGATACTAGAACAAAAGATGACTCTATATGAATGCCTCCGACGGTGTACCGTGATATGCAATGAATCAAGAGTGACATGTATGAAAATTATGAACGGTGGCTTTGCCACAAATACTATGTCAACTACATGATCATGCTAAGCAATATGACAATGATGAATGTGTCATGATGAAAGGAATGGTGGAAAGTTGCATGGCAATATATCTCGGAATGGCTATGGAAATGCCATAATAGGTAGGTATGGTGGCTGTTTTGAGGAAGATATAAGGAGGTTTATGTGTGAAAGAGCATATCATATCACGGGGTTTGGATGCTCCGGCGAAGTTTGCACCAACTCTCAATGTGAGAAAGGGCAATGCACGGTACCAAAGAGGCTAGCAATGATGGAAGGTTGAGAGTGTGTATAATCCATGGACTCAACATTAGTCATAAAGAACTCACATACTTATTGCAAAAGTCTACAAGTCATCAAAAACCAAGCACTACGTGCATGCTCCTAGGGGGATAGATTGGTAGGAAAAGACCATCGCTCGTCCCCGACCGCCACTCATAAGGAGTACAATCAAAGAACACCTCATGTTTCAAATTTGTTACATAACGTTTACCATACGTGCATGCTACGAGACTTGCAAACTTCAACACAAGCATTTCTCAAATTCACAACTACTCAACTAGCACGACTTTGATATTATTACCTTCATATCTCAAAACAATCATCAAGCATCAAACTTCTCTTAGTATTCAAAATACTCATAAGAATTTTTTTACTAATCTTGAATACCTAGCATATTAGATTTATTTAAGAAAATTACCATGCTATTTAAGACTCTCAAAATAATCTAAGTGAAGCATGAGATATCAATAGTTTCTATAAAACAAATCTACCACCGTGCTCTAAAAGATATAAGTGAAGTACTAGAGCAAAACTATATAACTCAAAAGATATAAGCGAAGCACATAGAGTGTTCTAACAAATTCCAAATCATGTATGTCTCTCTCAAAATGTGTGTACAGAAAGTATGATTGTGGCAAACTAAAAAGCAAAGACTCAAATAATACAAGACGCTCCAAGCAAAACACATATCATGTGGTGAATAAAAATATAGCTCCAACTAAAGTTACCGATAGAAGTAGACGAAAGAGGGGATGCCTTCCAGGGCATCCCCAAGCTCTGGCTTTTAGGTGTCCTTAGATTATCTTGGGGGTGCCATGGGCATCCCCAAGCTTAGGCTCTTGCAACTCCTTGTTCCATAATCCATCAAATCTTTACCCAAAACTTGAAAACTTCACAACACAAAACTCAAAGTAGAACATCTCGTGAGCTCCGTTAGCGAAAGAAAACAAAAGACCACTTCAAGGTACTCTAATGAACTCATTCTTTATTTATATTGGTGTTAAACCTACTGTATTCAAACTTCTCTATGGTTTATAAACTATTTTACTAGCCATAGATTCATCAAAATAAGCAAACAACACACGAAAAACAGAATCTGTCAAAAACAGAACAGTCTGTAGTAATCTGTAGCTAGCGCAATATCTGGAACCCAAAAATTCTAAAATAAATTTCTGGACGTGAGGAATTTATCTATTAATCATCTTCAAAAAGAATGAACTAAATATCACTTTCCAAATAAAAATGTTAGCAGTTCTCGTGAGCGCTAAAGTTTCTGTTTTTTTACAGCAAGATATCAAGACTTTCCCCAAGTCTTCCCAACGGTTCTACTTGGCACAAACACTAATTAAACACAAAAAACACAACCAAAACAGAGGCTAGGTAAATCATTTATTACTAAACAGGAGCAAAAACCAAGGAATAAAAATAAAATTGGGTTGCCTCCCAACAAGCGCTATCGTTTAACGCCCCTAGCTAGGCATAAAAAGCAAGGATAGATATAGGTATTGCCATAATAGTAAGATAGATCATTAAAACTCATTTCATATTCTCTATGTTCGTCAGCAAGTTTTCTTTGAGGCAAGCAAAAATAATCAAAAGGGCTAAATTTAATGGGACAAAAGTCCCCAAGATCAACTTTAGGAGGTATAGGTTCCTCCTTCGGCCCTTCGTATTGCACAACCAATTCATCATTATAGGCATTCTTTTGACAGAACTTTGTGAGCCTATACTCAAGGGAGTATCCTAGCTCATTATTTTGAATAGAAAAATCATTACTAAGTTCAGAAAGCCTATCGATTAGAACATTGGTGGGAACCTTTTTTCTAAGGTTTTCATTAAAAGCAACATAATCTAGAGATTGAAAACGCATTATTTCCTCTTGATCAAATAGGATAGTTTCTATGGGAGGACGGCCAGCGTCCACCCTATAACGCGCAAAGATTTCTTTGGCCTCTCTTATTATAA